>NC_056731.1:751582877-751664952 GCF_019279795.1 Protopterus annectens
GCTCAATACTCTGAGTCTCTCTGCCCTTAAATTGATAACACATTACCACTGATTCATTTCAGATTACATGATTTCTTTCTGGTTCCCAGGCTAACAAAAACTCAGAAATTAATAGCCCTTTTGATCTTGCAGCCGGTCAGGAAGTCAGAGCAATAAAAGAAATTAAATATATTAATTCTAGCCATTAACTCTGGCCTCAAAACAATAGGCAGAATGCCTCCCTCTAGACATCTCAGCTTCGAGTTTTAGATCAAAGAATTTCACAAAGTTTGACTTATCATCTTTCTTATAGCAGAGTGCACTGTTGTGACATTTTTGCAGTTCAGCATCCAATGCAGTATTTCCACATTTAAGAGATTAATATTAAGAAATGGCAGAATTATCTACTAAATTCTATCTAGCTAGGCTGGCAGCCTTCACCTATCTTCACATTCCCCTTCCCCCAGAGAACTCAAGCTAGTTTTTCAAGCATCCCTTGAGAAACATTGCTTGAGAGAGTTAGGTCTATCTAAGTATACCTTACCCCATTCCCTGTCCTGAGAGCCTATCTGCATTGGCACTGCTAATCCCACTGTGGTGCTGTACTGACATATCATATGCTTGCAACCCTAGGCTCCATTTTAGCAACTTGGCCTTTTGCTGGTTGGTTCTGTTTAACCAAGTTAGGGGACTGTGATCTGTAACTACAGTGAATTTTCTTCCATACAGATAAGGCTGAAGTTTCTGCGGTGCCCACACTATGGCTAGACATTCCATTTCTACAACTGCATAGCATTCCTCCCTGGGTTGTAGCCTATGACTGAGATAAACCACTGGAAGCTCTTCTCCCTCTGAAGACATCTGGCTAAGTACACCCCCCACCCCATGGTTCAAAGCAACCACCTGCACAACAAATTATTTGCTGTAATCTGGACTGGCTAACATAGGGGGTTCTCCCAAAGCCTCCTTAAGCTCCTGGAATGCCTGCTCACATGCTGGGGTCCACACTACCTTATCTGGCCTGTTCTTCTTTGTCAGGTCTGTGAGGGGAGCCGCTATGGTACTATAACTGGGGATGAACTTTCTGTAGTACCCTGCTGTCCCTAAGAATGTCCTCACCTGCTTTTTGGCAACAGGTGCAGGCCATGCCTGAATGGCTTCTACTTTGGCAGGTTCTGGCCTGATCTTACCACTCCCCACTCTATGTCCCAGGTAGGAGACCCCTGCCATACCCACCTGACATTTGCTGGACTTAATGGTCAACCCTGCCCTCTGTAGTCTGCCCAGCACCTCCCTGACATGTTGAAGGTGCTCTTGCCAGGAATGGCTGCAGATGGCAATATCATCTGGGTAAGTAAGGGCAAATCCTCCTGCTTTTGCTAGGATATGATCTACCATCCTCTGGAAAGTTGCTGGGGCATTTTTCATCCCAAAGGGCATCTTTGTAAATTCATACAAGCCAAAAGGAATCATAAAGGCTGACTTCTCTCTAGCAATGGGAGTCAAGAGCACCTGCCAGTAACCCTTGTTAAGATCAATGGTTGTAAGATACTTAGCACTACCCCGCTGTTCTAGGGTCTCATCTGTCCTAGGCATGGGGTAAGCATCTGACTCTGTGTGACTATTTAATTTCCTGTAGTCCACACAGAACCTGGTGCTGCCATCATTCTTTGGCACCAGCACCACTGGGGAGGCCAGGGACTGTTGGACTCTTGAATTACCCCTAGTTCCAACATCTCTTGTATCTCCTCCCTTAGAGTCTGTTTGCCTCTCTCAGGCACCCACAAAGGAGCCTGCCTAATAGGCCTTTGGGGTCCTGTATCCACCTGGTGCTGCACCAGGTGGGTGCACCCTGGTTTCCCAGTGAACATGTCCCCAAACTCCTGTAACACTGCTTGGATTTCTTGATCCTAGGTAGGAGATAGATGCTGGGACATTGCTACCCCTTCCACTGAGGTGTTAGTCTGTGCCTCACTGAGGAGATCAGTCACCAGCTCTCCCTCAGACTCCTGCAACCCACTCCAAGTACACAGCACAAGGGCCTCCCTATCATGGTTAAGTTTCATCATGTTTACATGGTACAATTTGTGCCCCTGCCTCCTGCCTAGATGTTCTATTATGTAGTTAACATCACCTACCTTTCTTACTACCTTATAGGGTCCCTCCCAAGCTACTTGCAGGTTGTTGTGTCTGACAGGAATGAGAACTATTACCTGCTTCCCTGCAGCATACTCTCTAGCTTGAGCATTCCTGTCATACCATACGTTTTTCTATTGTTGGGCTTCTGCCAGGTTCTCCTGGGCCAAACCCATGAGTTCCCCTGAATCTTGTCCTCTGGTTTAGGACATATGCCACAACAGACTCATTGTGAGGTTCACACTCACCTTCCCACTCATCACAAATTAAATCTAGAGGTCCCCTCACCCTATGATCATACAACAAATCAAAGGGTGAAAAACCTGTGGATTCCTTGGGAACCTGTCTGTAAGCAAACAACAGATAGAGCAAATATTTGTCCCACTTCCACTTAAACTGGTCTGCAAATGTCCATAGCATGGACTTAAGTGTAGATTTCAACAAGACCGTTAGTCTGGGGATGGTAGGGGATGGTCTTCAGGTGCTTTCCCCACAGCACTTCCACAGACAAGCCAGTAGGTCTGACAAGAAATTGGCATCTCTGTCAGTCAGTATTTCTTTTGGGAACCCTACCCTGCTGAAAATCTCTAACAAAGCATTTGCCACACTTTCTGCCTCAATGGAGGACAAAGCCACTGCCTCAGGGTATCTTGTAGCATAATCTACTACCAGTAGGATATACTTTTTCCCTGTGGAACTTGGGGTACTCGGAGGTCCCACAATATCCATAGCTACCCTCTGAAATGGCTCCTCAATCATAGGCAAAGGCATCAAATGAACTCTCACCTTGTCTCCTGCCTTGCTTACCTTTTGGCACTGCTCACAGGTTCTCCAGTACCCTGTTACATCTCTGGAAAATTCAGGCCAGTAGAAGTTCTGCATAAAATGTCTCTTTGTATGTTTTATGACCATATGACCTGCAGAGGTAATATCATGGGCTATGGCTAGAAGCACCAGACGGTAGTCTCTAGGCACTACCAACTGTTGTATTACCTCACCTTCTAGCCTTTCCTCAGGGGTCCACTCTCTATACAGTAACCCTTTGTTCCAGTATACAGACTCCCCTTTTCCTTGAGAATCAGGCCCCTCACTAGCTACCTGCCTCAGGCTTTGCAATTTAGGGTCTGAGAGCTGAGCCTGTCTCAACTCTCTCTTTGTAACCCTTTCCAGCTCCCCTTCCACGTGAAGTCTGGCATCCTCTGAACATGGTGCCTCACTGTCAGTCTGGGTACTACTTCTCACCAATACCTTTGCAGCCCCCTCTGTCCAAGGGAACATCAGTTCCCACAAGCAGATGTGGCTCAAATTCAGTCTCACTGCTACAGAGTAGCTCCCTCCCTGAAGTAACCACCTCACCAGTCCTGGCTGCAAGTATGCAATCTGTCTGGGTCTCCCCCAGGCTACCAGACCCACATACTTGTCTCCTAACCTGACTGCATGTAACTGCATAAGCACATTGTACTGCTTCATCCAAATCCTTCCCTATCAGGACATCTGCAGGATGGTAGTTCGGTACCTCCATTGTCTCAAGACAACCTTCTATTGGAATTTTGTCTTTCCCACTTACTGGCTCTCTCATCTTTTGTTCCCCACCTTGCCTCTGTGAACATCAGTATGCCACATGGCCCCACTGGTTGCTTTTAAAACATTTAAACCTAAGTCCTGGGCATGTACCTGGACAAGTGGCTTCCCTTGCTACTGGCAGATTATGTTGGAACAGTCTGTGCTGCCCACCATGGGTTCCTTTAGACCCATGATCAGTATTGGGGGTCCATTTCCTGTGCAGGGATGCCCTGCTTGCTAGGTATAGGTCTCCCTTCTTCCCCAACTCATCTGAAGTAGAACATTGTCTATCAGCTAACCAGATCCTCTTGTCCTCAGGCAAACTGCTAAGGGCTTGTTCCCTCACCAAAAGGTCTGCCACCTCTTCAAAAGTGGTGACCTGGCATCCACTCACCCACCTATGAAAATAAGTGCGCAGTTCAACAACATATTCACACACACTTTCATCTGCCTTGCGTCTATGCTCACAAAACTTTTTCATGTAAGTTTCAGGTGTTAGCTTAAAACATTCTAACAAGCAATTTTTAACAACAGTATAATCAAAACATTCATGATGAGGACGTTTAGACAACACAGTTATAGCTTTACCATGGAGTAAGGGTGTCAGGAACCATACTCAGAGCCTTTGGTCAACATCATACTGTTTACATATCCTCTCAAACATATGAATGAAACTATCAAAATTATCCCCCTCTTTAAACTGTGTAAGAAATTTACTGACTTTTTGTGCTTCTGGGGTCTGGCTGCTCCCTTCCTCATTATCTCCATGACTCTGGCAAAGAGTCAGTATTTCCTTTTCGTGCTGCCTCTGCCTTTCCTTTTTCTCAGCTTCCAGGCATAGCAGTTTCTCATTCTCCTTAACCTGCAAAGGTCACAGTTTTTCATTGTCCTCACTCTCTAGACATCCCAGTCTCTCTGCTGCTTCTATTTCCACACGCTTGGTGTCTAACTCAAGTTTCTTTAGCTCCAGATGTATTTTAAGTCCTCTGTAGAAAGGTTGAGCTGTCCATTCTCTGAGTGTAGTACATCTCCACTGCCAGTCTGATCATCCTGCTGGTTGCTGTTTTCTGATGCAGCTACTACCAAAGCTGCAATCATGTCTGCCTTAGTCAGGTTTACATGCACCAGTCCTCTAGCCTGGCACATCTCAGCCAGCTGGCTCCTTGTCAGCTTTTCGTACTCCTCTGCTGACATGCTGCCTGCTCTCCCTGACTAACTAAGCTAACAAAAAAAATAAAACAATTGTGATCTGAACTCTGAGTATTCACTGCATTGCTGATTTAGAGTACAAAAACACCTTAAGTGATCACTGTACACAAGCTACATGAATTCACACTACTCACACCATTACAAGCCAATTAGTATTTGCCAACCAATTAATATGTGGTGTGGATATCCCACCACTGACAAGCAATTATTATGTGATGCCCGTGCACTGGCACAGCGATCAAGGAGCTTCAATCCTCACCACTAACACCAGTGAGGGTTGCCCATAAAGGGAAAGGATAATAAATACACACACAGTAAAGTGCAATTTCCCTTAAGAGCACACAGAGATCACAGTCTGAGGCTGGTTCCTCCCTTTCTCTTGGGGTCCCCAATAAGACTCCCCACTGGCACAGATATAGGGTCCAGATCTCAGCCTAGTGTGCAGGCTAAAACCTCCAGCACCCTCTCTGTCCAACCAGTGCTTTGTGTCCCTGCCCAAGTAGCTGACACACACACTTTGAGATAAGAGTTGTATACAACCACACAGACACTCCTAGGGAAGGCTGACACAAGTTCTCCAGCTGTGCCCCTTTTACCCAGTTTATATGGTAGTACCACTTGCCACCACCCACTAATATTTATCAGCTACTAAAAGGCCCTTATGAAAGGGTGTCCAATTATACTGTACAATATTATTATCCAAATAGTAAGTGCAACTGAACAGTCAAGGCTTATTGGAGTGGCTTGGCCAGTATCACTATATACATGCAATGTACTCTACAGCTTAAATTATCTCTACACAAAACAGCCACAGCTGAAAGGTTTAAAATATTTAATAATAAATAATAAAAAACAAAAGACAATACTTCTTACTACACAGTGCTAGTCAAGAGGTCAGAAATCACAGGGAAATGCTTAAAATAATACAGTAGAATAGTTCTGACATTAACACAGAAAAACAAAGTCTAATCTTCCTATTTTCTAGCTATTTCTAAGAAAACACTAAAGTCTAAGATCCTACTTACATACAGACACAGGTAGATTGCTGGTGAGTTGGATGTTCTCAAGACAAATGCTCAATGCTCTGAGCCTCTCTGTCCTTAAATTGATAACACAGTACCACTGATTCATTTCAGATTACATGATTTCTTTCTGGTTCCCAGGATAACAGAAACTCAGGGATTAATAGCCCTTTTGATCTTGCAGCTGGTCAGGAAGCCAGAGCAATAAAAGAAATTATACATGTAAATTCTAGCCATTAACTCTGGCCTCAAAACAATAGGCAGAATGCCTCCCTCTAGACATCTCAGCTCCGAGTTTTAGATCAAAGAATTTCATAATGCTTGACTTATCAGCTTTCTTACAGCAGAGTGCACTGTTGTTACATTTTTGCAGTTCAACATCCAATGCAGTATTTTCACATTTAAGAGAACAAGCCTGTGGCTTACATTAATATTTACAAATGACAGAATTATCTACAAAATTCTATCTAGCTAGGCTGGCAGCCTTCACCTATCTTCACATTCCCGGTTTAGTGTGACTGGAGTTAAGAGTGAAGTAATAGAATTACAGTATCAGACCACCATTGCAACTTCCATAACTATGTCAAACTAGCTATTTATAGGGAGGTGTGAGGAGTGCAGGCTGCAGTTATAATGAATGCAGTTGTGATTAGAGGAACTGAGATGCACCCTGAATACCAATATACTTGGATGGGGCAATTCAGAGACACATGCTATGCATAACTCAGCTAAAAAAGAAACAGCATAGTATTCCCAGCAAATACATGAGTGCACAGCAGAGGTCATCTAGTCTGACCACCAGGATTTATTGGTCTATAAGAACTTCACTTATGCTATTATATAAGGAAAAGCAGCAGTCTTAGCTGATCAGCAAGTGGTAGTGGTTACCCTCAGAATCATGGGTAGTGATATTGTGCCTTCACCCCCCGCATTGCAGATGCATACAGCAACAACTGACATACCATCACCTCCTCATGAGAACATTGTTGACTGCTAGTGGCTAGACAGAGACATCATCTAGGAGATAATACATATGTGACCTCCATACATGGATCAAGTGGGATGCATGGGCTGATTATCCTAATGGAAGTGAAAATTTATGTAACATTAACCAACCTTGCTGCAGGGACTTTTCAACATCTTTCAAGGGAGAAATTAGGAGTTTTGCAGGTTTGTATATTTGATACCATTTCCTTGACGTGATGCTGCAGTATTTGACAGAGACTATATGGTTTCCACGTACAGAAGGGAACAGAACCACTACATTGTGGACATTTTACTGCATAGCTCTGTTCCTTGATGTCTTTCTTATCACTGATTGCACCCACAGTGCCATTAAGGCTCCATCTGTTCCACGTGGTTTTCAGTATGCATATCAGAAAGGCTTCCACTACATATAGTGCGAGGAGGTTTTCAATACAGAAGGTATTATATACAATGCCTCAGTACACTATCCACACACTGCCAGTGATTCCCACATCTGGCACATGTGTGACCTCTACCTGGATTTTGTGCAGGGTGACTTCCCACAGAGTCATTAGTTGGTAGGTACACCTACTGCGAACAGCATTGGCAAGATTATGCTGCTCCCATTGATGTAGGCAGCAGGCCACATATAACTGTGCCCTCTATTGTGTATTGCCTGTAATGCAGGATATGCCTTAGAAAAATGGATAATGACTCCATCTGAAAACCCTAGTTAATGGCTGCAATGGCATACAATGCCACTGGGGTGCAGACACAAAACATTGTTGAACATGGGTTTCCCGAAAATAACTTGCCATTGCTTGGATACATCTGATGGAATATTGCACTTTGTATCTGAGCTCTACAGTGAGTTACTCATAGTGTCCACCATGTTACACAATGTAGTAGTACAGAAACAACTATACCTTGGGAAATTAACAGTGCTGCCTGACAAACTTGTTGCAAAAGTGGAGGAAGAGATGAGTGCAGCATCATTGGAGGAACTAGCTGCAGTGGCACTCCATGCAAAGCAAAGGTAGGCTAAATATACTGCGGCACTAGAAAAGAGGCAGTGAATGGCTTAGAGCTATGGGCCTTGGCAAGGACAGTAAAGAATAAAACTGATGCATGCATTAACACACTCAGGCTATGCATTAAAGTGTTTATTTGGACCAATGTGCATCAAACATTAGCTTAACCACACAGTCCTGATATGTGGGGAGAGCTCAGTCATCATCATTTGCATTGTTAGTGTGAGGTACAGTGACAGGTCATGGCTACACTATCATGAGTGTGAAAGTCACATGAAGTAGATGTGGGAGGCACTCAGGTAGGAAACAGGTTGGTGAAGGGAGTCAGGGATTACATCTTCTATTGCAAGGGTGAACCTTCCATATTATGAGCATTGGCTAGTTGCATCACATGTCCCTGTGATGCCAGGGCTATATGCATTCTGAGCATGAGACAGTATAGCACATAGGGAGCATGAGCAGAAACCCTGATGAGCTTTCCCATGTCAGCAGTCAACAGATGGACAGAATCCATGAGCTGTACATTGTACACAGCTAGGTGTGGCCCTAAGAGGGTCAACATGAGAGAAAAATGTTGTGGAACTGCTGGAACCACATAAAGGCACCCCTGTGGTGCAGCCAGACCCAGTTATGGAGGTTGTCATGGCTAATGGTGATTGTGATGCACTCTTTGAAGCAATGGGTGCCATCTGTGTAAGCCTGGCCTGTGACTATCCATCATGCATCTCAAACCTTGTACAGCCATGACTAATATGGCATGTAGAGGCATAAGGGAGGGCATTTTCCAAATCCTCATGAATACACTAATAGAGGCCATTTCAGCCACCCGTGTCCTGATCCAGAAATCCCTGCATCCTCATGATGACCACTCAGTGCACGCCACATCTCTGCCTTGGTGTGTCTAGCAGTTCTCTCTGCTTGTATCACTGGCCTGCCCATCCACTGATGATGCCAAGTGTAGTAACCACATCTGAAATCATGACAGCAACAGCCACTAACACTTTCCTTAATTTATGTATTTGTTAACTGGATAGAACACTGCTCCACATGGACCATTTTCTGGTTCAGCCCAGGTTAAAAAAAAAAAAATATATATATATATCTATATCTATATATATCTATATCTATATATATCTATATCTATATATATATATATATATATATATATATATATATATATATATATATATATATATATATATCATTATGCATGAGAAAATATACAGTGTCATAGGATTATAGGACGTTACTATGCTAATGAACCCAGGGCCCTTACAAGCCTTGCCAAGTTCTACCCATGCTCCTAAAGGTGCATGGTTCAAGCATTCACTAAAATCAGCACCTATTGCCCCTGTCCAAGAGGGACACAGGTGAAACCCCCGGGGTGAATTTCTGGTTATCCATCCAATCATCAAAACTGCTTAAATAGGGCCAATGAGGGGCTTTGTTTAACATGAATAGGAAGCTTATTCCAAAGGTGGGGCAATCTCTGTGAGACAAATCTGTCTGTCCAGCAAGTTCTGTTGATGTCACATACCAGGTTAAGGTCCTTTGAGCAAGTGACCCGTGTGCCATTTCAATTGCAAATGTGCAGCATTGCCATCAAAGCTGGGTCACTGATTGCTCTATATGCAAGGCACAGGTCACTTCTGAGCATTCTGTATGACACAGAGTAAAGTGACAATGATTTCATTCTGTATGCATAAGACAGATCTTGAAGACTCTGACTTTTCTTCTTAGGGAACATTTGTGGTCACCCCAGTTGCTACAAATGTTTGAAAAGGGACATGCCAAAGGGTGTATTGTACTCTATTATTGGTCTGATGAAAGAAGAGTACAGGAGGGTTATAACCTCTTTTTTTCTGGAGGCAATGCCCTTACATATGAGTTGAACAATATAAAATGCCCTTCTTACCACTGTGGAGACACGGTGATTGAAGTTAAGGTTGCTGTCAACCTGTGTGCCCAGATCTCTCACCACTGACTGTGTGCTTAGGGTATTGCTACTATGTGCTCAGTGTCAGGTAATAATAAGAAAAATACATTATCAAATAATAAAGAACAGTATCAAACACTAATTGGTATAAATATATAGAACCAAATAAAGACAAATAATTTCAAAACCCCAGACAAAAATCAAATAAAAGCAAACATCAGCAAATGTGTAATAACAGTGGATTATTAAGATGGTAATATGTTGTTGGTGTAATGAAGTAATGCCATATTATGTGGATAATGAAATATATCTTGCTGGTAATAAGGGTTGTAATAGGTGTAGATGAGCTATGATGGGACTGAGTGAATAACCATATGAAGGAGTGATTTGTTGAACTGTTGAAAGACTAAGGGGTTATGGGGCCTCTTAGGTCTTTGGGCATGGTGGATTCATGCATATTGGAGGTAGTGTGGCTGATGGATGACATCTGTTGTGGTGACTCCAGTGTAGTCTGAATAAGCCTCAGAATGACAGAGCATCAAGCATACCTCTCAACATTTACCTCCAGAGTCAGGGACACAACAAAAAATAATTAGAGAAAAAATGAGGGACTCTTTTTAAATGCTGATTCTGTTAACATAGACCTTCTCAAAATAATTTTCCTGTTTAGGAGGGATGGAGCAAAGATCTAATAAAAAATGGGGGCACGCCCCCCCCAAAAAAATCTGAACATTTGAAAGGTCATTCAATACTAAACACAGGTAATGCCAAACATTTTGCCTGTCTCTTTACCATCACCTCATATACAGAGGCTCTGTACATGCCCTCTAGTGTTAGTGTTGCAAAGGGTGCCATTGGGCCATCTAATATGTCATGAGTTTGTTGCCATCATCATCAACAACAGAAGATTTGCTGATGTCAGGCTTGTGCTGATCTGTTATGCTGACCCAACCTCAGCAATGGAACCTGTGAAAACATAAAGATAGCATACCCATGCCTTACTCCCTTCAACCTGTGACACACAGACAGATACAGGCCAATTATGTGAATAGCACATGGGCACATACATGCATGCAAGCTTTATGGTGCAGCTTGTTGCAGCTGCAGCTCCAGTGTACTTGAAGAAAATATATGCATAGGCATTCTGTTAATATCCCCCATTTCACATGTGGGCTGGTATATAATTTGAAATGTACATGCTATTATTAATGTAGTGCATCCACTTAAGACTCTTGGGTAGTTGTCAAAGGCACAGCTCCCACATGCAAGACACTGCCAGTTATGAAGTTTCACTCACCTCTCTCGGCTAAGGTTACAGGAATTATTCCACCTCTCTAAGCCACTTTTATGATGCTGGTCGACTTTCTGTAGTGGATCAGTTACTGAAAATGTCTTCTGCCTTGGTTTTGGCATGCATCATCATATCAGTGATCCTGCAACACACCTGTAATACTGTCTTTTATACCTGCCTACAGCACTGCTTTCCTGCACCACTCCCTACCACACCTGTTCCCAAAAAGCCTAGCCAGATTTAGCTTCCTCAAAGATAAACATATCATGTGTGCATATGACTTGCAGTAACACCTCCATGTCTTAGGTGGTGAGCTTTTCCAGCCATTGCCATTCATCTAGGCCCACAAGAATCCATGTACAGTTAATATATGTGTGTGTGTGTGTGTGTGTGTGTGTGTGTGTGTGTGTGTGTGTGTGTGTGTGTGTGTGTGTATGAGAGAGCGATTGTCCTTGGCTGACCTCTATGTCTCAGTACTGTCCTTTCCTGCTATTGTGCTGTGACAATTCCACTCTGACAGCAACAGCTGGCAAGTTATCACTGCCCACCTTCTAGCAGCATTGAGCCAATGGCCAGTAGTGCTATACACATATCCATACCTAGACCTATGTACAAGAGCCAATATTTCCTCTGTCATATGTCTTTCAGTCTATCTGCATAGGCAGAGTGGGGCCCTTCCATGAGACAGTAACCTGTCATGCCCTTATGCCATGTTGTCTGTCCTTGGCTGACCTCTATGTCTCAGTACTGTCCTTTCCTGCTATTGTGCTGTGACAATTCCACTCTGACAGCAACAGCTGGCAAGTTATCACTGCCCACCTTCTAGCAGCATTGAGCCAATGGCCAGTAGTGCTATACACATATCCATACCTAGACCTATGTACAAGAGCCAATATTTCCTCTGTCATATGTCTTTCAGTCTATCTGCATAGGCAGAGTGGGGCCCTTCCATGAGACAGTAACCTGTCATGCCCTTATGCCATGTTGTCTGTCATGGTGAGCCTGCCCCGGCTGAAAAATAACCTGCCATGTCCTTGTCCTGCATTTTCTGACATGGTGAGCCCCCCCCCCCCCCAGCTGGACAATAACCTGTCATGACCTTGTGCTGTGTTGCCTCATCCAGTCTACTGTTTCCTATCTGCCCCTTTTGCTAGCATGCATCATGGGTGTTCAGTGCAGTGCAGAAGTACCTTACCAGTAGTCTTTAACTATGTCTATTCTTGACTTTCTAATCTTAACATGGTCTCCTGCAACACAGTGACTGCCCTTTTTATCACTCTACAATGGGCCTTGTAGCACAACGATTTTGCTAATGAGATATAATGAGATCATTTTTGAATCACTGCCATAGCACATTGTTCTATCACACCCAGGCAATGTTACCACACTTATCCCTGCTTGTCTCTGTGCTAATATAGCAAGTGCATTCTGTGATTATTGAAAAAGACTTTGAAGCCCATAGTGCTGTCACTCTGTGCTAGTGATACTTTTGGTAGAGCACCATTGCTGCGCAATAATGTGTGTCATTTGGTATCAATAATGTGGCTGTGCACATAGGGCTACCAGTTTGCTCTTTGTTCAGACCCACACAAGGACATGGTCTCTTCAGGCACTGTGGACAACAGTGCTCCTACCTGATGCAACCAGGAAACTAAGATATTTTTGCATTTGATGAAAAGGGATTATTAGCAGCATCTATTGGACCATTTTGATGGACCCTTATATAAGACTGATGCCTGTCACCAGCTTGTTCTGACAAGAAACACAGATGTCATTATAGTGACCTGTAGAAGTGCTCCCTGTGGAGAGTGTGCCAATGTTTTATAGTAAGAACTGTAAGTTTTAGCATTTTTTTTTGTAATTTCTGGCTAATGTATGTTAGATGCCTGATTCTTTTGACAGGGTTACATTGTTCCAAACAATAAGCTCTACTTTCTTTTACTGTAGCTGAGAAGTTAGAGTTCAACAGACAGATCTGTCTAAGAAAGTCTGAAAGAGTGTCCAGGCAGAGAGGTACGTATTCTATATCCATGTCTGCGGTGTGCATTTGAAACTGTATTTGTCACAGCACTGAATGTATTTTATATCTGTTTTGTTCCTCCTTCTACAGGTTCAACTAGCATGCAGAATGTGGAGTAAAAGCATCCAAGTGACTCCGCTCCAGCCAACATGCCTGGTGATGAGTTACCAGCACTGACTGGGCCTTCTCAGCAAGGGAAGAAAGATCACCTTACTGAAGGTAGTCAGAAGCTCTTTCTGTAAGAGTGGTCTTGAGGGGTCCCCATTGGTCACCATGTATCAGGTGCAGAGGCTAGTCATGTCTGAGTTGTTCTAGCAGCTGGATTTTCACACTAGGACTATAAAGTGCCTCTTAGTTTGGCTGACAGAGTTGTATATCCAGCCATCCCTGACAATTAGACCACTAGCAGGAGAGTCTGCCCATGACATTAGCAATCGGTGCAACTGATGTCTGGGTGGAGTCTTCTCTGGGTCAGCCAGGCTGACTCTCTGCACCCCTCCCTATACCCAATCAGGTTGCTCTTTCTTATTTGTCACTCCCCAAGTCCTGTTTGTAGTCTCACTTGAAAGCCATATTTATATAACACCATAACATACTGCTATAATTTATTTTACTATTAGGGGGTGATTTAGTGGTTAAGGTGTTTACTTCATATCTTATAAATGCCTGGCCTTCAATATCATATTTGGCTACAGGACATCATTATTCTTTCAGGGAAAACTTTGCTAGGCTTAGAAAAGACCCCCAGGTTATTAGCCTAGGAACAGTCTATGAATCTGTGAATGTATGAATTAGGTTTAGCTCAATAACCCTAGTTATGTGCACCTTAACAGAATTTGATTTGAATTATTCCTGCTTATAAAGCCAACATATCTCCTCATTTCTCCTTCTGTTATACATTCCAAGGTAGACCAGAAGATGTGCTGCAGATTTTTTGTATATTGTTAGCTGAAGTAATTGAAATAGGTCAGAGATCTGTGGACTACTAGCCCCCAAAAGTTATGGGATTTTACATATCCTGAGGTGCATTTTAGAACTTTGTTTCTTAACCAGACATATCCCTCTCACAGCACTCCTTTTCCAAAATATAAATCCCAAATCTAACATAAAGTGTGACTTAATTTATATAATTATACAAGGGAGTAATCATTAATATAGCTTGCTAACAAGTCTTATGCACCTTAGCCTCTGCTACTGTTTTTTCATGGATGGCAGGATGGTGTGAAAAATTAACTATTCTGTAATGAAAAATTTAGTTTTTAAACTTTGAATTGTTTGCTTTAGTATGAAACTACTTTTCTGAAACAAATTATTGTTTTTCTTTTGAAGTTTAAGAAATGTATTGTTTGGGAGTATACATTTCTGCCAATCCCCCATAGAAACACAGAGATTACTTGAGAGCACTAGTGTGGGTCTGGGTCCTCACAATGTAAGGCTACTGCACCTGCTGAAAGGTGACTCAAGGGGGACCCCTTTGTGATACTTCCAGATAAGCAGTCCCACTCTCCACCAGTAGGGTGCACACGAGCCCTCAAATCACTTTCCATGGAAGTCTTTTAATTTCCTACAGAAAGGCAGGCATGGGAGCCAACAAGAGGCCTGTTGGCTGGTGTAGCCCTATGTGGCTTCCACATCACCATCCGCATACCACAACTGTAGAGAAAGATGAAAATAAAGAGAGAGATAGAGAGAGAAAGAGAGAGAGAGAGAGAGAGAGAGAGACATTAGTTCAAATGCATATGTCATATTTATCCCTACTTTAAATAATACCACCATCAGTTTAGTTCAAATGCATATGTCACATTTATCCCTACTTTAAATAATACCACCGTCAGTAGCACAACAGACAGCAGACTTGTCTTTTGTGCTGGAAGTACAAAAGGCTGTAGGTTATGTTCCCACTCCAGGTGATTAAATTTCTGACACTGCAATGCACTATTAGAGGGGTACTGCACTCCTGAGTTTGTTGTCCTTCAGATAAGACATTAAAACAAGGTCCCTCCTACCTAAGTTGCTAGTAGCTCAACTGGATGCAAAAGGTCTCATGGCACCTATCAAAAAGAGTAAGTGAAGTTCCCCAATGCCCTGGTCAAATTTCTCAGGGTAGTATGGATACTATCTCAGGTCTCACTTGAGAAGATGACACCAGCCAAATGGGACTAACCCTGTCAACAGAGGATAAATAAAATAAATACATAAAAGATATAACCACCTACAGCACATACACTGCCATCTGCAGAGGCTGTTCAGCCACCTTGAGCAGGCCTCATGAGTTAATATCACTTCTTCTGGTGAAAAAAAAAAGTGCTCACTACAATACATCTCTGTTACCAAAATGCAAGAACAGAAAAAAACAGTAAAAATAATACATTGCTCTCCAGTGTCAAAGTACTTACAAAAATGCTGGCTATCATTTCTCAATTTCTGCTATCCTTTACAAAGAATGGCAGTCTAGTGCCTGTACAGGTTACTGTACCTACACTGGCACTATTTATCAGAATGGGAGATGTCAGTGATATCACTCACCACCTTGGCAAGCTGGTGCAAAACATCACTCTTACACATGGGGTCACTATAGATCACCCTTCTGTAGCCTGTGCTCCCTATAATATTGTGCAACAGGTACAGAATGAATTTCATTTCTCTGTTGCTCCTAGGAGTCCTGATATAATGAGCATGTGACAAGACCACGTTTACTTTATGAGTCAGAATGAGGTGAAAAATGGAAGCTCAAAATGCACAGGCACACAACAAAGCACCATGTGACACACAGCACAATGCAACAAAGTGCAAGATTCAATGAAACAGTCACAGACAGGCAGCGCTATGAGCTGCACAGGGTCTGTGCATAAGTGTGACATACACATGACCTGCTAGCCCACGAATAGTAATGGATAAGCTTGGTGGCACTGACTGTGGTTGATAATGCTTTGCATTATGGAGTGATTCAGAAATAATCTGGATAAAGTACCTCATCAGCATAACCATTGCACTATGAGGTCCATTTTCACATAATAAAAACCATGGTTGCCATACTACAGGAGATCATGTTATGACAGGCAATGTGAGAATTTGAATACAGACCTCCATAATGGATTACACTGCCATACAGGTATGCTGACAACAGACAAGACAACTGGTAATGAACCACAGAACTGCAGGTTCAAAAGATGCATGAAAATATATGCCCAGATACTAGCAGTGGAATACATTTGTGGGAAAAGGACTACAATTGTATGTCAAATTACTGTCCTGTTGTATGGGAGGTGTTTCCCTATTAGGCTGCATATTATTGTCTTGCTGTGGGGATTCACCATGTCAGGTTGCACAAGGGCATATCAGTTTATTTGCCAGCCCCCTTTTTTTGCCACAGTCGGTGGTTTCTTCTTTTTGGGTCATAGTTGTTTGTTGTAATTTATTTGCCAGCTGTGTCTATGAGTGGGGCAGCCTGTTAAACTGTGGAGCACACAGGCATAAACAGGTTACTGTACTGTGGGGGAGGGAAAATGTGTCAGGCTACAGAGCACAAGGGCATGCTGGATTACTCTCTTGCTGGAAGGGGGATTACCTTGACACACTGTACTCTCTGCACATGGACCACACCTGCAACAGAGGAAATGAGACCTGTTTCACAGGTTTCTTCCCACACACTGCCACCATGATGCTACATATTGGTGGGCAGTGGTACCATGCCCACTGCTGGCTGCACTATAGCAGGGGTGTAAATTTTGACAACATCATTGTATGTGGGTTTGTGGCTGATTAGCAGAGGCAGGGTGGCTGAGCTGATACCACTGCTGTTGGACAAACACATTCAGCGATGTACTTGTGTTACCCACAGGTGTATACATCCTATCATGGGAATGAAAGAAAAGTAACATCTGGAAAGGTTCACCACAGTAGAGGCAGAGTTGCTACTCAAAGCATTATGCATGCATATCCTTGACAAGGATAAAGTAGACAAGACATTCTAGAACCAGATTTAGCAGGAAATTGTGTAGGACATCAGTGCTGTAAGAGCCACGAGGTTATAATAGGACCATCATAAAGGAGTATTGAATATTCACTGATATGGTACTGCATATTAAGACCAAAGTACTGCATACTGCAAAGGACAGATCCACCCCAAGAAGTGGACCACAAACACTGAAACATCCTCCACAAAAGAAGAAGTTCCTAGTGTTCCTGTCCAGGGTAAGTGAAGCCTCTCATACTCAGTTGTGGCAGCTTGGATTTGGAACTGGGCTAGAAAAGACTGCACAAGTGTCAGTGGTGGATACACCAACTTAGTAAGACCCTAGTCTAATAACACTGTGCAGTGTTTCAATAGTGTGGATGATGTATTTGTTGCACCATTTGGTGTAGAAGGGCACAGACTACAAATATATTACTGCAGGTTTCCAGTGCACAGTGCTGTGCACCACCAGATATGTTAAAGCAGCAGGAGCAAGTCTTCATAAGTCTAAATGGATTTGACAATGTTATGTGCCTGCGACAGTGTGGTGTCATGTGCTATTTCCATCATGGTCTGGGAGATGTGGATGGGGTCATTAGTCATTGCTCCAAGGCATAGCCAACAGTCCTGCAGCACACAACAGTGAACATTATTGTGGGTGGTCTGCTGCCACCCACCATGGGAACAGCATATCCAGGCCTCTGTGACTGGCAATGTGTACATCTACCCACTAGATGATCCTGTGTAAAGTCACCTCACAGAAAATGCTGGTACTGGTTGTATGTGTGCCAGATGCTGGTATCAGGAAAACTGCCTGGATACTACAAAGTCATGTTGTATATAATACCCTGTGCACTACACACCACCTAGCCATTGATGGAGTGGAAGTATTTCTGATTCATTTACAAGATGCCATGTGGAGCAGGTGGGGCCTTGTTGGCAATGTGGATGCAGTCAGTGGACTCCAAGGACTTCAGAGAAACGAGCAATGATGCAGAATGCTCATACTGTGGTGGTTCTCTCATCTGCTCTTCATGGAAACTAAATATGCTCCACCCCATGCCATGGCTTCTCATTGAGGAACTGGTGTAGGATTTGCAAGGCTGATATCTGAAAGATAAGATGTCCCCTATTACATAATAGAAATTTCCCATAACAAGCATGGCTGATTCTACACAAACCTTTGTATCCACAGTGATAGGCATTCCATGTGTCCCCTTGATTCCAGGTGAGGGAAGCATATGTCTGCTAACTCCAGTTTGGTGTCTGTCCACAATGAGATAACTGACAATGCCCTGGTTAAGATGATTGTATGTTAGCCACTGGTGTACCCATCTCAACATGGAGGATAATGTGCAACATGATGGACACTGGCTCTAGAAGTGCCCACTAATGCACCCTCTCTTGCTAATACTGACATTGCTCCTTGTATTATAACATGGGTGATGATCCTGTACACCAGCAAATCCTGGTGATCAGAATAAGTGTTTGGTGTAGCCATCAGTACTGCATTTATGCATTTATGAATTGCTCCACCATGTTTAGTTTCGCCATTTACATTTGATGCTTTTCATTAGCACATAACCTTTTATTTACATGCCACAATGTGATCATTAGCCTATAATGTATACCATACTATATATGTAGTCATACACTGCATCTCTGATTCTTTCTCTCCATGCACATCACCAGTCACCTCACTCTTTTGTGAAATGCTGTATGCTGACTGTTTGTGAACACCCCCATAGTGTCTGTTGCTTGCCATTTGCAATAATGTTACACTAAATTCTGTTATGATTACATTTATTATAAGTATCTGGAGCTTTTCTCTTCTATCATCCATGAACAAAGGGTTCTGTTAAGTAAGAACTTCCTGGTTAACAAATAAAATAAATAAATTAAATAAATAAATACATCTATACATACATACATACATACATACATGCATACATACAAATATACATATTAGCATGTGACATGGAAATGAAGCAGACAACAGCTGGTGAAACAGTCTTTCTTTCTACAAATTACTAAAATAGTGAGTTGACTGAATAAAAAAGGGAGCAGATATAAGTTACATTGGTTGTATGCATCACAAAATATTTCCAGGGTCACTAAACTAAATGTCTAATCTTGCCAAGGAAGTGTTCAGGGTCAGAATAGAATAATGGGGTTAAAATTTAGTTCCATTAACTGTTTACAAAAACTGAGCTTACTCAAGTAAATGTGACAGCTGACCAGGTGGCTTTCATCTGAAAAGTCAAACTCATCTTCAAATACATGAAGTGTTTATGTCTGTGCTAGTTTAAGCTGCATGAGCCTTTTTCCTTATATAGACTCAAGTTTAGTGGTTTTCTCAAAAAAAAAAATAATAAATGGCATAGCCTTATTTTCTTATGAAGCCTTTTTGGATGGATTCAAAGTCAACGAGAAGGGTGTAATTTCACACAAAATTATGAGACAGGTATATATACAATCTGTAAAAATGGGAACTGTTGCTTTTGCAGTAGACTAAAAAAAAGTTCTTCCACTGTTGAAAAATTCCTCACACCTTCTGTAAGGCATGCAGATTTTACCATTTAACTGCAGCTGCATTCACACACATTATCTTAGCTTGCCACTTGCAGCATATTGTATATTTTAACCATATACTTCTTGATAATTCTATTTTTCTCCATTCAACTACATTCCTTTTTCTCACATACATGTCACATCCGACTCACAGAGTGACTTCACAGACAGCCACCACTAGCTACAGAGTTTACAAAGCAAAGGGAGAAACAAAAGAAGGTTGTCAGGTCTTTCTTCCATATCACACACTCATGATCTTACACCTATGGACAATTTAGAGCCTCCAATCCACCTATTGCATATCTCTGGAATACCGGAGGAAACTGGAGCACCCAGAGAAAACCTATGAGAACACAGAGAGAATCTGCAAACTGTGCACAGAAGGTACCAGAAAAAAGAACCAGAGAACCTCTTCTTGTAAGGTGGGAGCTCTTATCTGTTACACTACAGTACCAACTACTTATGTTCAAACTGTTCTGTCCTTCCTGCTGTCACAGCCTGATCTCCTTCTTTAGATGTATGCCCATTAACTATATCTGACGATCCTGATCGCATGATGCAGTCTGCATCTCCCATCCCAAAACAGCCCTTAAACATTGTGACAAATGCTTCATACCAGTTAGTTGTACCACATGGGACACACTTCCAGCTACAATCAGAAACCAGAACAATTTGTATTTCTTCTGGAATACAGTACAAATTCATTTATACAATGCCCTCTTAGCTACATCACTAGTTTATACCAACTTCAGTCTTGTCCTCAGATATTGCAGTGATGGTTAATTTTCAGGGTTTTGTATGGAGATCTGCAAATACAATAAAAGATGAAAACATAAACAGTGTAGCTGCCATCTAAATGAGACAGTGTCACCTTGTTACTATTGCTAATATAAGAAGTATGAAGCTAGTAATGATTGATTTTAAACTCCAATAGCAATGGCTAATGGAAAGTGATCTGTGCTGGATATATTTGGAAATATTGAAAATATTAAGTATTAAAAGAGGCCAAAAGCATTATGATATGGCACTTCAGTTTAGTGTAGACAAGTCAAAAGTTAGTGACATTGTACCAAACACATGATCTATGAATTTGCAGCTAGTCTGAGAGGAGATATTCAGCTCCACAGGAGAAAAGTAATGAAAAATGCTAAGGTAAATCACGTGACAAGATTTTGCATTATCTCTTATTACAAGCAAGGAATAAGGGTGCATCAGTGTCATTGTCAGCTAATATTTTGTGATGGAATGCCTTACAATTCTGGAGAGCATAATTCCACTGAAAGTTTTGTGGCAAGTGAGGGCTGGTTAGACAAAATTAAAAATTGCTACAGAACCTCACAGCTCAGTGTCCAGGGAATTCTGTCAAGTAATGCTGCTGTGGCTGAGCTATTCTGAAAGAAGTTGCATGAGTGGAGGATTGAACCACTATGTCCACGTGCTGTGTACAGTGCAGATGATAATGCCATCTCTTGATATCTGTTGTGAGGAAAAAACATCTGCATCATTTAAAAAAAAGAACTTCTGGCTGCAGGAAGAGTAAAACACTTCACCCTGCTTGCAGCCAGCAGCACAACAAGAAGACATAGGCTGCCCCTTCTCCTAATAGGCAAATCCATAACTTGACTTGCATTAACTTGACAACTTTGATAGTGCCATATAAGACACAGTCCAACATATGGACAAACACAAAGTGCTTTTACAGATACTTCATGTCAATGATGACTATTAATATCCATCCAAGACCATCTTCTTTACTGATAATGATGGAGCACATCCTGTGACTGAAGTGTCTGTCACTGCAAACAGGCACATCAGGTGTGAGTTTCTGGCTGCAAACAAAACAGCAGCAATTCATCCAATAGACCAAGAGATTTTGTACACAACTAAAAGGATCAACATGATCAAACAATTGTCTCATATTCAAGACAGAGGACTATGTGCAAAAGCTAATGAGGAAGGTCACCTTAAAAGATGTTTTGTTTATGTTAGCTAATAGATGGGAAGAGCTGTGAGCAGAGATAACTAGTAAGTGGTGTCAGAGATCTCCCACTCCAGCACCCAAAATCAACAGCAGACCAAGCTAACATACCAAATGTCTATAAGTGTCTGGGTCACCTTCTACATCTGGGCATATAACAACATCTGTAAATCAGGTTTAGGATCTTGGACAGCCAAGGACATGACAGACACAGAGTACTGTGATCTGACATAATATGAATGGTTAGAAATGAAGCAGCAAATTAAGACACCAATTCCGATAAAGATAAAGGAGTCATACCACTGCCCTAGTCACTCAGTGACTATCTCTAGTTTCAGCAACTGCATTATTTGTCTTGAGATACAAATGGATATGGATTCAGTATAGCTACTACTATTAAGGCAATTTACAGTAACAGGTATTCCAGCTGGATCCTTAATGTAAGAGACAAAAGACACTATTGGACATCATCACTTCATACATGTTAACCTTTTCCATGGTTTATTATACATTTTCCACTGAAGTACATTGAATGTTAAAATAAAGTATTGCATGTGCCACTGTGCTGGTGTAGAGGGATGAAGCCCTGATTACAATCCAGGTGACCCAGGTCTGATTAGCAGCTCAGTCTTCTAACAGAGAAGCAGGGAGTGATGGGGGTCTGCCCATCATGGGGTGGGAAGTGGTTATGTGGGCATTCCCTTTGATGTCTGTGGCAGATGCTGGGGTTTGTACAGAGGAGAGTGTAGTCTAAGAGGGGAAAGAAAGTTTGGGACCATGGCTGTGCATTTGCTGAGGTTGGGCGTGACATCACACACTCGCACTGCATACCTGCCCCCATGACATGACATGAACCATGTAATTGAGGGGACTCAGGAATAGGTTTTAAAGAGAAATCTTTATGGCAGAGGTATGACACCCTTAAGATCCATATTAGCCCTGGTTGAAAAAGTGTGTTAGTCCAGGGGCAGAGGAGGATCAGAAGATGCCATGATGGACATGGGTCACTGGGGATAGCTGTCAGAATGACAAACGGGTGATAACATTTCTCCCAAACAAAAAAGGACCAGACAACTTCTAATTGTGACAACTTCAAATCATCTGAACCTCTCACTCATCCATATGATTTTCTTGTCCTCAAATTATTATTGAGATAAATAGTGGCTGCATTTTAAGCTGCTTCAGCACTGCTGTAGTCATGCAATTTCTGAATGCTAGTTAAACGTTTGATGCTTACCACTTTTCCTTCTGTCTCTTTGTACACTTATTTTGATTTCACCATGAGATCCCTCTTGTCAGACCAACTTTGTGATTTCTGCATCAGGAACTTGTGTTCAGAGTCATGATCCTCATTCCTCTCTTTCTGACTTCCACCTTTATATGTAACTATTGTATCCATGTTCAAGTGTTTTTTTTACTTTTAATAGCTCTTTTTTATATATACAGAATTCTTGCTAAAGAATTTGTCTGTAGAAGTATACTGCAATCTCCTTGATGCAGAGGAATAGTGTGGTAAAAATGGGACTGAGCTTCCAGTGTTGGCTTGCTTATCTGGGGATATCATGGTAACACATTTCTGAAAGAGCTCTGTCTGTCAGCCTTCAGATGAGATGTTAAACTATGTTCCCATCTCCTTGAGTTGGTGGTAGCTAAGCTGGATGAAAAGGATCCCATGGCACCTACTGAAAACAGTAGGGGTCCTTTATATAGAACTACATAAAAAAAATATATACATATTTACAAGCACATATATACACATTTCTATTTCTTGCTGTTTATCATATTTCTTATAACATCCTCATTGTTATTCTTCCATCATCAGTTCCTACTCTTTCATCCACAAACAATCTAACTTTTCACAATATATCTGCCAAAATCCATTTCCCATTGAACAAAATTTCATTCAGTCTTTCATTCCAAATAATCCATATTATATAAAATAAATGATTATGTACCCTTCTCAAATATTCTTTCTTATTATTCTTAGAATATGCATAATCATATTCATCTCTATATTGTTTATATTATTAATATTTAAAAAAAATTCTTCACATCTTTTTCCAGAGTTTCACCATTCTTTTACATTTCAAAAAAACATGCTCTGTTGTCTCTTCCTCCGCCCAAAATAAACGCACCTTTTCAACTTTCTTTTTAAATGGCATATTCCCCTTTAGTGATAATTTGTTTATCACCTGTCTCCATAGGAAATCCTGACACTCTATTATCTTTTTACACAACTTTTTCCTTACTTTAATGGTTTTAATCAGTTCTTCTGGTAAATTTTCTCATGGATTTGTATAATAATATTGTTTTACCACATTATTATACCACATCCTTCTCTCTTTCTATATATAATAATTTTTTATTTTACATGTTAGTATTTTCTTGATAATTTTTAATTTCTTCCTTTACATATTTTTCATTTTTTCTTATTCTCTTCATACCCCATACCTTTTTGTACTTACATTTAAACATTCTCACTATTAAATTATCTTTCTCTTTCTTTTGTCATGTTAATATACGAGTTTAAAGAAGCAGAACAAACTGCTGGATTTAGTAACCCAATCCCCCTTCATCCTCACTCATATACAGTGCAAGTCTTTCAGTGAGTTGAATCTTGACCACTATATGAAAAAAAAACACCAATTGCACAATTTCCTTTTCATACTATACTGGGATCATATAAACATTTGACATATATACTAGTTTTCCCATGAATACCAAATACACCAGATAAACCTTTTTCCTAAATGCTAATCTATATGTCCTCACAATCAACAATTATCAAACCCTCCTATTGCATCATAACTACATGATTTTTCCCAAATTTTATTCCTAGCAAAGACACTTCATTCATTACAAAATACACAGTTCTGATTTTCACCACATCAGCCAAACCCTTACCTTTATCTTTATTCAAGGTCGTTCCAATTTCCTTTAAAAATCCTTTGAGATAAACCAATATTTACCTCATCCATATTTTGTTCTCAGTAACTACAACTATGTCAGGTTGCATATATCAACATTATTGTTATTACCACCTCTATTTGCCTCACATCTCTAGCATATGTCATTTAATACTCTACTTTATTCACTATCACATTTATCACCAATAAAAAAACATTCCACTCATGGAATATCCTTGTCTTATACCACACTTCATGCATATTTCATTAGTTAGCCACCCATTCACTAACACTCTTACTCTGTTATTCAGATATGCTGACAATCACATTCTCCTAATTTTAATACCCATTCCATACTTCTTCATACCATCCCTTAAAGCGTCATGTCATGCTGTATCAAATGCCTTGCTAATATCACCTGCCATCAGTTTCTCATCCTCCCTTTTACTTATAACATCATCCACAATTTCTGTCACAACCAGTAACAATTATTAGCACATCTTCCCTTTTATGTCATACTTCCTTCCTTCCATAATATCCCTCATTCTTCCTTCCATTTTCCACTGTATTATTCCCATAAAAATGTAGTCTGTGTTATTCAAAGTTATTATTTTCGGTTTTCTTATTTCATTCTTCTCATCTTTCTTCCATATAAATTTTAATATCTCACTACATAGCTCTTCATAAAAAAACTTCTTTCAACCGTTCATTCAGTACATTAGAAAAATACTCTCTTTGCCGGTTCATTAATTTCTTACACATTCCATAACCTATGCCACCTGGGCCTGATAGTGAATCAATATTCACTTTCCTAAGTACTTCATCCAATTCACTAATCATATTTTTTCAAATTCTTCCTTAACTCATTCTGGAAATGTTTTACTTGCCATTCTCTCTTATTTTCCATCCTTATAGTCTTATACATGCTTTTCAAATGCTGTACTGCCATACTTATAATTTGCTCTCATATCCTTTTTACATCTCCTTTTACATTTTTCATTTTTCTCGTATTAATGTACCTTATGTTTTTCTCACTTTTTTGTATATTTCTTTTTTCCATATCATAATACTCTCTTGTATTATTTCTAAATTCTCTAATATATTTCTATAAATTTTCCTAGACTTCACTTTCTCTTCCTTTCTTACTTTATCATGACACTGAAAAAAATACTTTATATACTTAATTTTTAAGACCAATTCAGCACTTAGACCGGTTTTTATAAAAGTCCTTCATGGTTATTTGATCCTTTCATGGATTCATAGATTGTTATTAGGTTAATGACCCATGGGGGGGATTCTAAGCCTAACAAAGTTTTCCTGAAAGATAATGATGTCCTGTATCCAAATAGGACACTGACAGTCAGGCAGTTAAAAGCTACTTCTGTTCATAAGGGACATGGGGGCCAGGGCTGGTGTAAATTTCTTATTTCCTATCCACTGGTCTAGGTTGCGCTTAAGCTGGGTAACAGAAAAACTCAACTTTACATTTCCATAATTGTAAATACTTCCCACTCTCCAATTCCATCCCATAATTTCTTGTTCATTCTTTTTATTCCCTTTCCAGTTTTAATATAGCCCATTTCTTCAATCACCTCCATCCATATAAATGGTCTGAAAAAAAAAAACCTGTCACAAATGTATTATCATTTGCTACCCCCAACCTTTCCGTTAATGCAAAATATTCAGTTTCATATCTAAGTGCCCCCTTTTAAAAGTCCATTGTTCCACATAGCTAATTTAACACATTTTATCTCTTTGTATTTTTTACATATTTTTCTTTCTTTTTATGTCTTCCCCTTAAATCGCAACTGAAGTCCCCTAAAATTATAATTTTCATGTTAACCACCACATATTTGATGAAACAGATTATCTCTCCCCTAGATAGTTATATATGCATATAATGCTATAATATTATAAACATTTTCTCTCCACCTGACATCCACAACAGTTAACCTTGCCAGCCTTTACGAGCATTAACTGTAGTATTTTCATTGTTTTTTTACACAACACAGCCACTCCAGAACAACATTCATTTCTTAAGGCCCATGTTATAGTTCTACATCACAAATTTTCTGTTTGCAGTCTTTCTTCACTTGTCATGAGTCTTACATCCTCTAGCAAAATAGCATCCACATCTCATTTAGCACACTATTTCTATATTCCTGTCCTGCTTACAGTGTTAATAATGTTGTTCACGTTTACTGAAAGTTCTATAAAATTGTTTTTCCTTCTTTTTAAGTTTAGAGGAAGTATTTTTAATTTTGTTGTTTTTCTTATTTTTACCTTTTCCCTTACTGAACATTTTTTTCTGTTTTTGTGCACAAATAATCCTCGATACACAGAATCTGATTTTTCACTGGCTAGAACTTCAGAAAATTTTAGTTTCAACCACTTCTCCTGACCTCTGTATCTGCATGTAATCTCTCTATTCCTTTTCTTCTCCATTTTGTTTCTTCTGCAGTTTCTTCTTCTTCTAGTTCACCCTCTCCTGCAGCACCTTGTTTTCCTTCCTTGTATATACTTTCTTCCCTTTTCCCTTCTTTTTATTTATGTACTGCTTGCTCTTCAAAATCCATCCAAAAGTGTCCCTTTTTATATACCTTGTATTCAGTCACACATCTTTTTGCTGTATATCCTTTCTCCCTACATTGGCTACATTTTAACTTGTCACAATCATTCATTAAATGAGAAAAGACCCCCCCCCCAAAAAAAAAAAAACAAACAAAAAAAAACACGATTTAGCATGAGCAACATAACTTAATGTCCCTATGTGGTCAACCACAAAAATAACATTTGGCAAGTGTTTCACCATATTTTTCACATTTCAAAAAAGTTTCCAACCTCCACTGTCCATTCCATTCTATCATTTCTCTCATTTCTAACTTTTGCACAATTACGAACAGTTTTACACAAACCCTGCAGATATTTTTTAATATCCTCTTCTTCCAGCTCATCAGTTCTAAACATTTTTTTTTTATATTTACTTTACTACCACTAAACAGGTAATTGCTCCATGGATAAATGTCCTTTGTTTTGTTACACAGTTCTAGAAATTTCATCAGTCCCTCAGTTTCACATGTAAAGTCACAAACAGTCTATGTCCCTGTATGTATAAAAGACTGATTTTTTGTTTTTTTTAAACCCAGCCCATTTATCAAATTGCCTGATACATATTTGCCTAGTAAAGTGTCATTTCTTTGTTTTTATTCTCACAGTTGGTCTTCTCTTCTTTTTAAGAGCAATTTTATTTATAGCTTGTTGTTATTGTCCTTTTTCCCTGTTGTTGCGGCTGCATATGTTTTAATTACTGCATTCTCTGCTGCCACTAAACCAAACTCATTATTGGTCTGTTGCTGCTATCCTCTTTTACTTTCTTTTGTGGATGTATACGTTTTAACTGCGGCATTCTTTAGTGCCACAGCACCTGGTTCCTTCTCCACATTACCATCCTCAGCACTTCCAAAAACGTTAACTATCATCTCACACAATGAAACACGAGAACTGTCACCTGGATCATCCTGCTCAATTATTTTCAGCAGAATATCATCTGCAAGCCCTTCTGACACCAGTTCTGTTATCTGCACCACTCCAACAAACTCACTTAGTTCATTCTACATTGAGACAGCTAATTTCAGCTCATTTGTATCATCTACCACATAGGAATCTTTATCTGCATTCTAATACTCCATATCAAACATTTTTTTTTTCTTTAAATTTTTGTTTTCCACTTCCAAACTCTCTCTAGCTTTTCTTTCCTCCTCCATGATGCTGCTTTCCTTAAGCTTCTTCCTTGCTGGTATAGGAGCCCTCCATTTCATCTAGCAGCTTCAAAGAGTAGGGAAAGCTCCTCGATTCTCTGGACAAAGTTCACCTAGTGGTAGGAATACCCCATTGGGATTCCCCTTAAAACAGGCTACCAGCCTAGTGGCGCTAACACAGTTAACAAATAAATAAATAAAAAGCACAAGATTATCAGTGACTGTTTATAATAAACAGGCTAGAATATTCCAGAAAATAAACAATGAATGCAAAGCAGCCATTAAATCATAGGCACATTAGTTGAAATGTAAAGGTACATTTACATTTACATGGACTACATCATGTTCATTAATTAAATAATACATCATCTGTATAGTGCTTCATATTAGGAGTCCATACAGAAATATAGACAGTAAATAAGGCAAAAATATAATGTCTCAATATATTTGATACCTCATACCTGATATACATGCATGCGTATATAAATTTGTGCTACAGGTGCATCTATTTCATATAAAATGTCTGTTGCTCATCAGCTAAATAAATCAAGTATATTTTGACACCACATAGGAATGCCTCATTATTTATACTTGTTAAAGAAATAAATATGCTTAAGAATGTAAAAAAATTCTCCAAAGCCAACTTCATGCCTCTTAAGACAGAAGTGGTGAACTTCATGATACCCATGCAGATGGACAATACAGTTACAACTGCTGAATCCTACACAAATACACTCTATAAGTACTTACATGAGTGCATGGATCGTGCTATCCCAAACAGAACCAAGACGCTATCCTCCAAAAAAAGGAAGCCAATCTGGTGGTCCCCTGCCATAAACAAACTGTACAACAGAAGGAAGAAACTGTTGCAAAAGAGAGTAAAATCCCATGAGTGGAGGAGCTCCCTGTTCAGCCTCACTAAGAAGCCGAGATCCCTTATAAGATCCTCCAAAGCTAGCTACAAAAACAAAATCACGACTAAATCCAAGGACAACCACAAAGCATTCTATAGCTATGTCAAAAATCTAGATGGCAACACCCAGATCTGTTCTGAGTTACAGCACAAAGGCACGAAAATTACAGAACCAACTGATATTGCCAACATCCTGGCAGATAGGTTCAGTGCTAACTTTACCCCCCTCTCACCCCCTAATGGGCCCATATCTATACAGGAAGAATGCAGAGTCCCTGTAATCACAACTACGCAGGTAAAAGCTGCACTCTCTAAAGCCAAAAACACAGCATCCATGGGACCGGACAACATCCCAGGCTGCGTTTTACACGAACTTCAGAACAAATGTCTCCCCACTTAAGCACCATGTTCAATAATAGCCTCACATCAGGCTTTGTGCCCACTGAATGGTGCACAGCAGCAGTTATCCTACTCCATAAAGGGGGAGCCACCACTGATCCCGGGAACTATCGACCTATTAGCCTGATGAGCCTGGTCTGCAAGGCTGTGGAACATATCATCATGGAACTCATAAACAAAGACATTGGAAACCTCCAAACTCTGGATCCCACCCAGTTCGGGTTTGTGAAAGGCAGATCATGCCTCCTGAACCTGATCGACTTCTTTGAGGCAGTCGCCAAAGCCGTGGATGAGGGTAAGGTGGTTCACACAGCCTATCTTGACCTCGCCAAGGCTTTCAACACCATCCCCCATTCTGGAATTATAGCTAAACTCACTAAACTAGGTATAAATCCCTACATCACAAGATGGGTTGCCAACTGGCTCACTGACAGAACCCACACTGTAAAAGTTGCAGACTCCAAATCTGACCTCAAAGCAGTGACAAGTGGAGTACCAAAGGATTCCATCCTGGGACCTCTCATGTTTGGTATCAGGTAGTACAGGCTAACACAGAAGGCCTCTGGCTAATGAAGTTCACAGATGACTGCAAACTAGGAGCCACAGTCAAGTCCCCAAATGATGTGGACATCCTACAGAAGGACCTCACTGAGACAGATGCCTGGTGTCAGAGCCATGGCCTTAAGCTCAATGCCAAAAAGTGCAGTGCCATCCCCTTTGGTAAAAACTCTGTACCCATGAACTACCACATAGGCAGCAATCTACTTAACACTGAATGTGTGATAAGAGACCTTGGGACCCAGGTGGACAGTAGTCTTTCATTTGATAGTCACATCACCACAGTAGTCAGGAAGTCCTTCTACATGGCACACTTCATCATAAAAGGGTTCTCATCCAGGAAAAAAGAGGTTATTGTTCCCCTCTACTCGTCACTCATTAGACCCATTATAGAGTACAATGCCCCTTTTGGAATGTTCCTCACAAGACATCTTCAGCAGCTGGAAAGGCCATAGACGTACCTCACAAAGAGGATTACTGGCCTCAAACAAATGCCGTACACTGACCGCCGCAAAAAACTCCAGTTTTACTCCGTAGCATATTGCCTACTCTGAGGTGATCTCTGCCTAACATATAAAGCTATGTCAAACCCAGAGCTGTTGGACATGCTACACCTAAAGAAATCCCAATCCCTCCAAGCTACACACTCTAGGGACCTAAACCTTGTCATCACAATAAACAGGACATGCTAGAGGGATAGATTCCTGTCCCAGAGACTTGCTATACTCTGGAACAAGCTACCCATCTATGCCAAACAAAGTTCTTCATTAGCACTCTTCAAGAAAAATCTTGATGAGTGGATGAGAAATAGGGAATACACCCCGGGGATCACTTCTGTGTCTCTGCTCGACAGTGGCACAGGAAAATAACTTTCTTGGGTGGTGTAAGCTATGGCACCTTGCTCGCTAGGCTTACGTAGGCCCCTGGGCCGATAGCCTAGTACCTACCTATGAACCTATGAACCTATGTTTAAATAAGGAAGAAAATTAAAAAAAAATGTCTTCCTTAAAATGGCTAGTCTAGTATTTAAATGAATCAATGCCTCTCAAATGCCCATAACATATAAATACAAAGGCTTTCATTCCTACCAAAGAGATTATTCAAATCACAAACTAACTGGAGAACAGTCTTTCTAGACCAATAAATATAACTTCATCATCCCTAGTTAGATGATTTTATGTATTCATTCTGGCACACATGACACAAGTGAAAAATATGAAATCATTTGGGTGTAGAATCTAATGTGGCAGATGAGTAGCAGCATCTTACAGAAGCACTGCTGAAACTTTACTATCTGGCAGGAAAGGTAATTTTTTGACTAAATACTTAGATCTAAATTATCTAAAACAAAGGATAAAAAGGTCAAACTGACAAACCATTCAGTAAAATCCTATAAGAAAGACTAGTTAGAATATTCCCTATATAATAACTTAAACCTCCTGTAGTATTTATTTATTTATTTTACATTTGTTAACCGGGTTAGGTCAACTGAATGTTAGGCTAATTTTTGGGTTCTTAACAGCATCTCGAACGCTGACAATATCAAATCTGATATTGTTGCATTGAGAATGCTGAATGTGCAGAATGTTGAATGGGTAAATGGAAATCTCCGTAAGGGGAGATTTCCATTTACCTCAAAGTAGTGCGGTCTCGGAGTTGGTATATTTAAGTAGCGGGGGGTGTGGGGGGTGCAGGGGGGCTTGCCCCCTTGCCAACACCATTTAGTTTTTGTTTTTTTTATCGGCATTCGAAAATTAGATAATTCGACATTTAGTGATTCGAACTATTCAATTTTCAAAATGCTGATATAGACGCTCATTTTCATGGAGACCTGGTGAGAAAAGCTCCTCAGTGAGTTTTAAATTTGACAACAAACAGTTAAGAAAATATCATTTGCAACTAAACAAACCGTTAACAAGATAATATTTACAATCACCTGCAAAATGCATTAGGGTACAATGTCATAAAAGGAATAATGCCTTCATAATTCCTGTTTGGTTATATACAGCATGTATACAAAAAGAATAGCATGGAGATAAAGTGGTTAAGCCTGTGAGTCAGAGAGGTATAAGTTTATTATGATAGACAGGGGAGGAGAGGAAATTGAGAGATGGTATATCTGAAAAGAATAGAAGGGCAGGAGATAGTGGGAGAACAGGGAAATAAAAATTCGAGGACTGATGTAGGGGGAGGTATTCGAAGCTGGGGTAGGGTAGTTTCAGTAGTAGAGGCCTGTGTGATATATGCAAATGATTGCAATAAAACAATGCATACTCTATAGCAGGTTAAAAGTTTTTAATAAAAACAGGTATCGTTGCTGTCATCTCTTTTTTTACTTTGGTTTATTTGTGTGAGAACTCAGTAGAGTGTAGTCTTTTTTTTTTTACTTTCGTATACATGCTAATAACCCTTAAGTGTTTCAGCTATGTGACTTCTGAATTCTCTTTATGGGAAATAAGTTTCATCTTTTCAACAATAGTGTGTTTCTACTGGAGCAATGAAATGAAAAATTAACTTTCTTGAACTTTTCACACAAGAAAAAGAGAGTGGAGTCATGAGTTCCTTAAAGTCTTCAAAGCTAGAAATCTTGCTAAAAATAACTCCCTGATATTTATCTTCAAATATGGTTAATAAAAAGAGTATTAAAATGTAAATCGCAGCCACAATAAAACTATTATGTTGCATATTGATTGATATAGTGTTCGTCCATATGCAGGGATCTTGTGCAAAAGTAATTTGAATTAATTATCTTTTGAAAATGTAATTTGTCTCAATGGCCAAGTGGAAAACAAGCAGCGTATATAAACATGTTTTGCAACATACACACTTAAAGACTTTATTAAGGAATAGAAAGAGATTAAGATGTACTGGATTATATACCTAGTTTGTGAAATCATGCTGATCTTACAGATTTTATGTGCCAGATGGGAAACATATTAGCAAGCTGTGGACCTCCTCCTCCAATCATCTTTTGCTTCCTTAGGAAAGCAATAAAATAAATAAATAAATAAATAAATAAATAAATAAATAAATAAATATTTTAAGCCTTCTACAGTTGTGGATTAAAAAAATCTACAATAAGGAAGCTAACTCATAGGAAGATGTAGTAGTTAAATATCATATTTGAACTGTCTGTTATAAAGAGTTTCAAGCAGACAGAAGTTAACTATGGGAATTTAGCAATATAACAGATTTAATAGTCAATGTGTAGTTACTGTAGAACTGGAGACAGAATCCTCCATGTAAACAGCTTATTTGTACAAATGCTGATAATGAAGAGTGTAAAGGTCATGTTTTCTGCTTCATAAATTCAAAAATATGCTTATATAATTATGGAATAATAAGGGTGGTTTTAACAGCAATAACTTTTCATATTTTCTTGCATGCGAAATGTTTATAGCTGCTAATTTTATCAAAAAATGACATAGGTAAAATATGGAAGAAGAACAGAAAACTATATGATAAAGCAATGTGATATAAAGAGTGGTTTATTGATTTTATAACACTTTGCATTAAAGAAAATGAAAAAATACAGACAGCTGTAAAATAAATGAAAATTGATATGGTATGCAATGAATTAAGAAAGATGTAATAATTCATATTTTAAAATGAAGATATCTAATGTTAGATGATACAAGACAAAGAAGAATTGAAGATTAGTTGAAATATTATAGGTAACCACAATGTCTCAGACATACTCTGAGGTTCAAAAAGAGCTACTGCCAAATGTAAGTCCTAAAATGTCCATTTTTCTACAGGCAGTAACCCTCTCTTATTCACAGTCATGCCCTCTGCAGTGATTCTGTCTGTAGAATTGCCATGGTGGGAAGTCTTCTTGGCCATGTTACATGCTAATGAGGCATTCCAAGGCCCTTGGCCTATGCTAATTTGCCATGCGTACTCCCCTAGAAATGCCAATGGCAAGGCATTTATGCAACCAAGTGATTAATTCTTTATGAAAACATGAAACTGCTGCCAAATGGACTTTAACTGAGAAGCAGCTAGTTCTTTTCTTATACAGTTGTGATCCAGCAGTGCAGAAATGAGTGAAAAGGGCCTGTTTGAAGTCTACTTCAATGTTTTTTCCATTTACTGTTAGACATCCTTCTAGTTTAAGTTTTCTGTGGAGCTGTAATCAGCTCAACAACATCTGGGAGAAACCAGGCAATTAGACGTAGGGACTGAAAGTCTGGGTGAGGCTGTACAGATGGGTAATTAACCAGGGTGGCACTAGGTGTTAGTAGAGTGGGTTTCTCTTTCAGGTGAGGTTATAGCAAAAGGAACCAAGTCTGACTGGACCCAAACGGAGCTATGAGAATGAGTTGAGCCTTGCAACCTTTGTTTTTTTTTTGTAATAGTTTTGGTATCAGGGGCAGGGGAGGATAGGCATATAGGAGAGCTGGGTCCAGTTGTGGGAGAGTGAATCCATGGGTGACTGTCCTTCCTGGGTAACTATGCCAAAGAATTGGAAGGCTTCAATGGTGAAGCAAATAGGTCACGGCAAGGTCTCCTCCACTTTTTGAATATATTGAATACTACCTTGATGTTCAGGGATCACTTGTTGGACAGCAGGATATGCCTGCTGAGCTTGTCCACAATCACATTGGAAGGCTTAGATATGTTCATCACAATTAGAAAATGTTGTGAGGTCTGGACCCATTCCCTTACTCTCATTGCTTCTATGCACAAGGGATAAGATCCGGTTTCTCCTTGCTTGTTCAAGTACCACACAATCACCATGCTCTCTGATTGTATGTTAATTGCACCTCAAAGGAGCTCATCCTAAAATGCCTGCAACACTAGGAGGACAGCTTGCATCTTGCATACACTGATGTGCAGGGAGACCCCCTCTGTAGTCCATGAATCTTCAACAGTTTTGCCTGCACAATGCCCTTTTCAACTAAGGGCAGATGCATCCATGGTGACTGTTGTGAGCTGTATGGGCTTGGTGAATGGGAATCCTCTGGGAAGGCTGCAAGAGTTCATCCACTAGGTTAAGCTCCATCTGGCTTTCTGAGAAAGTCTGACCCTGTGATGCAGTTGTTGGGAAGACTGATCCTATCGCACATGAAGAATCCACTACAAAATCTTCATGCTGACACTGTATCAATGCCACTGTGAGACCTAGAATCTTGAGAATGTGATTTTAGTGTGTTTTTAGTTAATCGTGCTGAAGTAGAGAAGCTACCTCTGTCATCAAGGATGAAATCCTTTCCTGTGGAAGAACTGCGTACTGCCTCCAGGTATAGAGATGACAGCCTATGAAGGTAAGGTGTAAGGGCACCATGTGGGATTTGTCCACATTCACTGCTATTCTCAAAGACTGGCAGAGCTGGAGCAAATGTTGTCATGTTAGTTGTGGCTAGGGCCTTGGCCCTTGGTGAACTCCAAGGGGGCTATGGTGAGGCTAAATGACAAGGTCATGAAATGACAATGCTTGCCCCCAACCAGAGAGCAAAGGAATTTTCTTGATGCTTTGTTCATTTTTATAGGAAGGTAAGATTCTGAAGATCCAGAGAGCACATACAATCCCCTTATTAAAGACGCAACAGGATGGACTGCACTATGACCAAATAGAAAGTCTCCTTCTTTACAAATCAATTGAGCTCACTCAGACTGAGGATCACTCTGAGGTCCTTGGTCTTCTTGTGTACTAAAAAGAATCTGGAATAAAATGTGGATCCTCTCTGGTCTGGTGGAACCATCTGGATTGCTTTTTTCACAGGAGAAGTTTAAGCTCTCCTAAGGCTGCTTCTCTTTGCCTGGGTGGTACTGGTGAAGGTTGAGAAGTCTGAATTGGGGAGTTTACTAAAAAGTGAATATGGCTGTCTCTGTATTTGATTCTTCTTACCCAGGAATCCCTTGTAATTGCCATCCATGCTGGAGCATGTAAGGAGAGATGTCCCCTGACTGCAACCAGAAGGGACCAGATAGGTAAACCTTGAAGGGTCATGTGGATGAAAGCCTTAAAATGACCACTATCCAATGGGTTTCTAAGACCACCTGTCTTTCTGGGGTGGCATCTGGGTGAAGACTCCTTTCTGCCTTGAGAACTTTTGTCCTGTTGCTGATTGTGCTGGGGCTGCTGTGATTTACAAATCTGTAAGTCCCTCAGCTCTTTCTGATTTGCTGAAAAGTCTTTCGTGGGACAATTAAACTTAACTTGAATAGCAGTAAGCATATTGACTTCCTGTTCACAGGTAGCTTGTCTTTAACCTACTGCCCAGATAAAATATTACCATCAAAGTGGGCATTGGCAAATGTTGATTTGAAGTGGCCCAGGAAATCCATGAGCTGCAGTCAGGCTTGTATTCCCATAGTCAGGCCTGAACCTGCAACTCTAGCTGCTCCATACATCACAAATGTAGAAGACAAATGGAGAGGGAGGAAATGGTACTCATTATGGCCACCTTATGTTCCAGTTGACACTGGTGCTCCCCAGCTGGCAACTATTTCAAATTCTTGGATACTTTCTGTCTGATCTTCCCCTGAAAACAAATCATATGCATCATGTAGTTTTAAGCTCTGACTACAGATGTACTGGATGCTTACACTCATTTCCCTAGCCCATCCATCAAATGTTTTCTTTTTCTATTTAGACAGTACAACAGAGCAATATCAAGTGCACCAGAGTCACACACACAAAACAGCATTCAGGATATATGTGCCACATACACCCGTGTCTGTACATCTAAGCAACTTCATAAAATACATTGTTTCCTCCTGCTTACATAAAAGTACTTAGCACTTTATTTTTCTATGCCCTTTATTGATGATGTAAGCACAGCAGCATATAGTGAGATTTGGGTTATACCCTAGATAACAGCATACCATTTACAAGAAGTATCTAGAAATGCTTTGTGCCTTAACAGATATGGAATCCCCAGCACCAAAAGGAAGTATTAATAGCATTAGGAGTTACCTGATACATTTCCCTTTTGAGTTCATAGAATATCTGGCTGTCTGCACAGTTCAGTCAGGGTAAAAGAAGACAGTTATAACTATAATCTACCTGGAATTTGGACATACCTCTCAGTTGTCCAGATTTTTTACTCATGTTTTTGTTCTGATCCTGGTAAGCCGTTGAGGGTTGAAGCCACTAAATAATGACACACATTTGAGTTTCAGACTTTACAGTGGTGCAGCAGATAGCATTGTTGCTTCATAGCAAGAGTTTCCTCAGTTTGATTCTCTGCTGGTGTGCCTTCTGTACAGGGTCTGCATGTCCTCCGTGTGTTCATCTGAGTTTCCTCTAAGTAGTCCAGTTTCCTGCCACATTCCAAAGACATGCAGTAAGTGGACTGGACACTCTAAATTAGCCATAGGTGTGAGTGTGCAGTATGGAAGAACAGCCATGTCAGGGCTAGCCACCTAGTGGAGTGAAACTTAGCTCTAGATGATTGTCACTGTTGAAGTGACACCCTGACCCCATGTGTAAAAATCGGAAAAGACATTGAAAACCAATGGATTTGACTTTTAGATTTCATACCCTATGGAAAATGCATGCTAATGCAAAACATGTTGTTTTATCAACTTTCTACATTTATAAGAGCAGTATTTAAAATCAACTTTCTAAATTTATAAGAGAAGCATTTAAAACATATCCCTATTTTTGGGCCTCTGCCTCCCCATTCATTTTGGCTTTGTCCAGAATTCTTGTGCTAAAAGGTTGAGAAGTAGGATGTTGGAGGGGACATTATGTGTGTCAAAAGCAAGACAAAAAACCCTTGGCTCAGCTAATGTGAAACCCATGGACTGAGTAGGACTAAGGAATTACAGTAATTGTCAGAATGGTAAGAATGGGGAGTCATGATACGAGCTAGAAGTAAATATATAACAGAGTTCAGTTCGATGACAGGAGTTAAAGGTAAATATAGGATGGGGCCAGGTTAAGTGGACATCACAGAACAGTTGTTGTTCCATGCTCACACCAGTCTTGGCCATGGCAATGTGTCTGAGCCACCTGATAATGTTTCTTCACTCCACAAGCCAGAGTAAGGTTAGTTACCATACTTACCCCAACTATAGTGTTGCCAGGCTATGCTACTGAAGGATGCTGTCATTAAGTGTAAAAACAGCCATTTGTGAGTAGACACTTGAACACGTTTTTTTTACTTTCCAGTTTTCCAGTACACAAGCACCTTAGACTTCAGGCACATTTTGTCACAGTCATACTTACAATAAAAGTAAGTCAGCTTAACTCATTTTCTGTACTGATGCACTCCCACCAAAGTGGCAGTTCTTAAAAATGGTGATCATGCTCCTGCTTGACAGCTTGTGCCTGGGTTAGCCACCATCTTCACCCTGTACTAATTAGATTAGTGGTGATGCTTGCCCTATGAGTGTCAAAATGATGAAAATTCTCTTATACATAAAGCAATCTGTAAATAATATCTGTTTCATAGTATAAGTTGTGTTGCATGTACAGTGCTTTCAGCTGCTTAAACAGGTTTCCACACAGATGTCTATAAACAAGCAATTATACTGTTCTGTATGCTATAAAAATTATGGCCAAGGCCTTGGTAATCAAATGTTGGCATCTCGACACAGGGAGAGCATATGACTGGAACAGTGGTTCTGGGGAGTATGCTGCAACAAAGAAGATACAAGCTTGATGAACCTGAAGTAACCTGATGTTTTCTACTAATAATGCAGATAAGATAGCTACTTAAAGTCACCTTTGGACTGTATCAGCATTAGTATGAGAGGCATCAATTTTTTTGTTAACTTACAGGTGCAAAAGGAAAGTGTCAAATATTTTTTTAAATTGAATAAAAATCACATTATTATGGCCTCTGCTACTTCATTTTATACCAGATATAGGAAAACATGTTTGTTACTCAGTTTATGATTAATTACAAACTTGCTTGTTACTATTTGACTGTATTTGTAGCAAATTCTTCTGTGTAAGCTGTAGTAGCTGATTCATAGCATTTATAAGTGTTTGCTGTACCTGTTTCTGCCTGTTTTGTGAAAAAAAAAAAGAAAAAAGAAAAAAATATCTCTTGTTTTTCCTGCTTTACTAGTTTAGTCCAGTTTCAGAGTTGCTGATTCCTGGGCTTTGGTTGTAGTTCCAGTGTACTGTTTCCTTGCCTTATTTGGGGGAGAGGAAGTTACCTTGCTTACCAGTGGGAGTGGGAAGCATTGAGCTGCCTTTTGTCCAGTTTTGTGAGGTTTCAGCCAGTAACTAGTAGTTTATTGGTCGTTTTGGGCCAGTTTCTAGCTTTTTCCAGCCCCCTGGTATAAAACGCGGTAAATGCGCGTTTTCAGCTTGTACCTACTCAGCACAGACTCCACGTGGGCCAGCAGAGTAATCCAGGCTGCAGAGAGCTGAATAAGCGACTTTTCTTGATACTAAGTATATTTTTGTTGCTTTCCACATCTGAATACCTAGCGACTGTATTTCGCCTGCCTTTCTGTTACATTGAAGCTGTTTTTACTGCATTTAACTTAATATTGCACTTGGAATCCTTGTTTGTTACTATTTGACTGTATTTGTAGCAAATTCTTCTGTGTAAGCTGTAGTAGCTGATTCATAGCATTTATAAGTGTTTGCTGTACCTGTTTCTGCCTGTTTTGTGAAAAAAAAAAGAAAAAAAAAAATATCTCTTGTTTTTCCTGCTTTACTAGTTTAGTCCAGTTTCAGAGTTGCTGATTCCTGGGCTTTGGTTGTAGTTCCTGTGTACTGTTTCCTTGCCTTATTTGGGGGAGAGGAAGTTACCTTGCTTACCAGTGGGAGTGGGAAGCATTGAGCTGCCTTTTGTCCAGTTTTGTGAGGTTTCAGCCAGTAACTAGTAGTTTATTGGTCGTTTTGGGCCAGTTTCTAGCTTTTTCCAGCCCCTGGTATAAAACGCGGTAAACGCGCGTTTTTCAGCTTGTACCTACTCAGCACAGACTCCACGTGGGCCAGCAGAGTAATCCAGGCTGTAGAGAGCTGAATAAGCGACTTTTCTTGATACTAAGTATATTTTTTGTTGCTTTCCACATCTGAATACCTAGCGACTGTATTTCGCCTGCCTTTCTGTTACATTGAAGCTGTTTTCACTGCATTTAACTTAATATTGCACTTGGAATCCTTGTTTGTTACTATTTGACTGTATTTGTAGCAAATTCTTCTGTGTAAGCTGTAGTAGCTGATTCATAGCATTTATAAGTGTTTGCTGTACCTGTTTCTGCCTGTTTTGTGAAAAAAAAAAGAAAAAGAAAAAAATATCTCTTGTTTTTCCTGCTTTACTAGTTTAGTCCAGTTTCAGAGTTGCTGATTCCTGGGCTTTGGTTGTAGTTCCTGTGTACTGTTTCCTTGCCTTATTTGGGGGAGAGGAAGTTACCTTGCTTACCAGTGGGAGTGGGAAGCATTGAGCTGCCTTTTGTCCAGTTTTGTGAGGTTTCAGCCAGTAACTAGTAGTTTATTGGTCGTTTTGGGCCAGTTTCTAGCTTTTTCCAGCCCCCTGGTATAAAACGCGGTAAACGTGCGTTAGCGCGATTTAGCGCGGAGCTGCCACTGTTGCACAGTAGGGCAGCGCCGGTTAGGCAGGTTTAAACTATTCGGGCTACCTAAAGTCCACTCTTCAAATTTTCCCTTAAAACTACCTTCCTCGAACTATACTACTGATCTAATCAGCGTATCCTATAACTAAAAAGATCATCTCCACTTGACTCCAAGTAGACTATTCTCTATCTGATAAACCTAGCACTTGCTCCTACAGTACTTATTACCTTGATACGGCACTCTTGTCATAGATAGTACCCCAAAAGGTAACCCCCATTTCTCGGTCACCCACGTCCCCTGAATCTTTTTAAAGTTTTTGTCTATCCTTCTAGCATGTCGAGGGATCAGTTGCTAGTGTCCTCTCCTGCTCAGCTGGTGAACCTGGGAATACTGAGGCAATGTTACAATTGCCTCATGTACACAGACAACCCTCTCCTCCTCCCACAACACACAAATACATGTGAGAGATGCAACTATACGGCCAAACTGGAGGCTGAGCTCTCTCAACACAGGACTGGCAAGACCAGTCAGGAGGAGAAGGTTACCACACACACTATAGACCCAGTCTCACATAGCACCATTACAACCTCAAATCATACACATAAACACACAAAGACATACTCGGAGGCTCTGATCAAAAATCTACCAAAACAGCAGAGGCCACCAAAGCAGACACCCAAACAACCACCACCTCAGAACACAACACCTGCAACACATAGACCTCACAGTCAGAGTGTCAAACAGTCACAGCCCTTAAGGCCAAACACAATGCCAGACACACTAGTCATTGGTGACTCCATAGTCAGACACACTGACGTCCCGCTCACCAGACTGAGTAAGGAGAAGGTCACAGTAAGCTGCCTGTCGGGCGCTAGAATCCGCCACATAACGCAAGCACTCAGGTCTCTCAACAGCAAGTACAAATATGACTCAGTCATTGTCCACGCTGGTGTAAACGGCCTGAGACGTACCTCCTTGGACTACATGAAAAGAGACATTGAGGATCTCTCTGATTATGTAGCCCAGGCAGGTATGACCCTGACCTTGAGCAGTATCCTACCTTCACCAAGAGTGATGCCACAATACAGAGATAAGATGATCAGCTTTAACAATTGGCTTAAACACTGGTGTCATTCAAAGGGGATCCAGTATCTGTCTGCCTGGGATGACATGCTGGACAAGCCACACTGCTTCGCAAGGGACGGCTTGCACCTGTCACCCTGGGATTCCGGATATTGGCAAAGGCTCTTGCCACCCCATAGTGCCTTTTTAGGCAAGGCTCAAATTCTAAACCTACCACCCTAGAACACAAAAAGGAAAAAACTAAGGGTAATGCTGCTCAATGCCAGAAGTCTAAATCTCAAAATGCACGCACTCGAGGCCCTTCTCAGTATGGAGAACATCGATGTCTGTGCTGTGACAGAAACCTGGTTCAAGGCTCCTGAGAGCACCCAGCGCTATCAGGTTTTACCTCATATCATGCGTTCCGGCCCCAAAATCTGGACAATACCAAGAAAGGAGGGTATCCATATTCATCAAGGACACCCACACCTCAAGACTGGTGGCAACGCACGATGCATCGGAGACCATCCAGGTGCAATTAACCATAGGCAAGACTGCTCTGCAAATTGTAGCATGTTACAGGCCACCCTCACAAACTCAGGAACCTCACATGGCTTTCCTGAAAACACTAGAGGGGATAAATGTATCACCAAACACCATCATACTAGGTGACTTCAATTACCCTAATATAGACTGGGAACACTACTCAAGCCCAAACACCCTAGCTCAAAAATTCCTGGAATTCATAAACTCAAATGCCATGGAACAACTAGTCACCATCCCCACAAGAGGAGATAACATACTTGATCTCATCATCACGAACATGGGAGCACAATGTTCAACACCGGAAGTATACCCCTCACTGGTGAGATCAGATCACAAACTAATCTCGCTGGAGGTCCTCATCCCACCCCCACCTGAAATAAAAAAGACCACAGTAAAGAACTTCTCAAAAGCCGACTTCACACTTCTAAAGACTAGTGTGGTCTCCTTTAAGGCCCCCGAGCTGGCGGAAAACAGTACTCAAGCCACTGAATCACTTACAAACACCTTCTACCAGCACCTGCAGGACTGCATGGATAAGGCAATCCCAAACAAAACAAAGACTCTTAGTACCAAAGGCAAGCATCCAGTCTGGTGGACCCCAGCCATAAACAAACTCTACAATAAAAGGAGGAAGCTACTACAAGATAGAGCAAAATCCTTAAAAGGTAAGACACCCTTGATCACTATAAGTAAAAAACTAAGAGCTCTCATAAAATCATCCAAAGCAAATTTCGAGAGAAAAATAGCTAAAGACTCAAAAGACAATCATAAGGCCTTCTTTAGCTATGTTAGAAACTTAGGAGGAAACTCCCAGATATGCTCAGAACTAGTTCAAAATGATGTGAAGATTACTGATCCTACAGACATTGCCAACATACTGGCTGACAGGTTCAGTGCAAACTCCCCCCCCCCAAAAGGAGAGATATCTATACCAAACGATTGCAGCCCCCCAAACATCTCCAGCGCCCAAGTGAGAACTGCTCTCTCCAAAGCAAAAAAACACAGCATCCATGGGACCTGATGGTGTCCCCGGCTGTGTGCTCCACGAACTCAATGAGGAATTAAACCCACAGCTAGGACAGCTGTTTAATCAAAGTCTTACCTCTGGATACATTACCCAGGAGTGGCGCACTGCAACTGTGGTCCCACTTCACAAAGGCGGTGCCTCCACCGACCATGGAAATTACCGGCCCATTAGCTTGACAAGCCTTATCTGCAAAGCCATGGAGAGGATCATAATGGACCTCATAAATAAAGACATAGGGAATTTGCAGACTTTGGATCCAACCCAGTTTGGCTTTGTCAAAGGCAGATCATGCCTTTTAAACTTGGTTGACTTCTTCGAAACAGTCACCAAAGCCATTGACGAGGGAAAGGCAGTCCATACAGCCTACCTCGATCTGGCTAAGGCCTTAGATACAATACCCCACTCGGGTATCACTGAAAAACTCATCAGCTTAAATGTTAACCCATACATCACAAGATGGGTTGCAAACTGGCTGAGTGACAGAACCCACAGGGTCAGAGTTGCTGGCGCCATGTCAGACTCAAAGCCTGTCACAAGTGGTGTCCCACAGGGCTCAGTCCTGGGCCCACTCTTGTTTGGCATCTACTTTTCCGAAGTACAAGCAAACACAGGAGGGTTATGGCTGACAAAGTTTGCAGATGACTGCAAACTGGGCGCCATAGTAGAAAACACATCTGACACAGATATCCTTCAGAAGGGTCTCACAGAAACAGATAACTGGTGCCAGAGCCACGGCCTGAAGTTAAATGCCAAAAATGCATAGTCATACCCTTTGGGAAAAACAAGGTTACCCCTAGCTACCAAATAGGTGGCAATCCACTGAGCACAGAAGAAGTTATCAGGGACCTGGGGACCCAGGTTGATAGTAGTCTGTCATTCGACACCCATGTAGCTAAAGTAGTTAGGAAGACCTTCTACATTGCCCACCTTATCATGAAGGGATTCTCATCTAGATCAAGGGAGGTCATAGTCTCCCTTTACTCATCACTCATCAGACCAATGATTGAGTACAATGCCCCATTCGGGATGTATCTGACCCGACACTTGCAGCAGCTGGAGAGGCCACAAAAGTTCCTCACCAAAAGGATAAAGGGTCTCAAAAATCTGTCCTATGCTGCCCGACTGAAAGAACTCCAGCTCTATTCAGTCGCTACTGCTTGCTCAGAGGTGACCTTTGCCTAACATACAAGGCCATGTCAAACCCAGATTTGATGAATATGCTTCACCTCAAAAATCTAGATCCATCAGAGCCACAAGGGCGGAGACTTAAACCTCGACACGGCTATTAATAGGGCGTGCTGGAGGGATAGATTCATCACCCAAAGACTCCCTATGCTGTGGAACAAAATCCCGGTACATGTGAGGCAGAGCACCTCGCTGGCCTTGTTCAAGAGAAATCTTGACCAATGGATGGGAGATCGCAGATATACCCCAGGGATTACCTCAGTGTCACTGCTCGACAGAGGCACAGCAAAATAATGGGTATAGTTCCCCATACTAAAGGGGTGGCGTAAGCCACAAAACAATGGGCTAGGCTTGTAAATGCCCTCGGGCAGATAGCCTGGTATGAACCTATGAACCTACAAATGCAGAGTGCAGCACACAAGTGTATGCAGGTTTTTTAAAATGTACTTTGGATATTGGACAAATACCTAATCAAAACAAGTTAAGAAAAAGGTGCCTATGAGGTACTTATCTGAACCCTTGTGAAAACAACTAATGAATTGCATGCATTGTGAACAGTATGCAACAAATGCTAACTGTATGGCAAGAAAGATCTCAAAATGGTGCTAGCTGATGCAGCCTTTATACTACTGGTGTCCTTATGCCAGAGGGAGTGCTTTGGTCAGAGCCCTTGGTGACTTTAGAGCTCTGGAAGACTGTCCATCTGTGGACTATCTACAGGCAAGATATCCCAAAAGTGAGGACTGCAACAAAACTGAGGGAACAATTGAACATCTCATGAAAAAAAAGAAGCAGTTTAATTTGAGGTAACAATAAATGACAATCAAGATATACAATGGTAATAAGGCCTTCTGCAACTACAGCTGAAAAATAAAGCAGAAGAAACAAGAATGTAGTGTTCTAGAATAACATGGCATTACAATAACAGATCTAGTAGTTACAGCTAATGTTGAAGCATAGAAATTAGGAGAACTTTTCAGGCCATAAGTGGAACCCCATCCACTCGTTCTCTCCACAACAAGATCCTTCATAAAATTATAACTTCAAAGATCACATCACTTCTGCCCTCGTTAAGGTCATAATGGAAACATTGCTTCCATGGGACCAGATAAGAAACCTGGTAGCCTAAATTGTTCAATTTAAAATAGCCCAGTATACAGCATGTAGTCTCACAAGTCCACCCACACCAGTGTCAGTGTTCAGCACCAAGCCTGAGTTCTAAATCATGACAATTAGTCCCACAGATCCAGTCACACAAATAACAGTTTGTAGCAGAAATAAGTCTCTTTGCCACAACATGGAAGGTGGTTTACAGAGTAACATTTATCCTCTGCACTCAGGCAAGCTAAGCCAGCAAATACAATATACAATATACTATATACTCTAATAATCTACCCATGGACAGGGTTACAACATTGCTGCATCTAAGTTCACCACCATGAGCAACTCTGGATTAAAATACTCTAAAAAGACAAACCCAATAAGACTGTAAGTTCTCAAAATCCAAATTCAAATTTTCAAGCCCCTATGTAGCCTCATCTGTCAGGTATGCCAATGAAGATGGGACATTAAATAGAGGTCCCAGTGCCCAGAGTTGGTAGTAGTACAGGTGGATATAAAAGATTCAACAGCACTTATCAAAAAGAATAGCGGTGGTCTCCCAGTGTCCTGGCCAAACATCCATAGTAAATATAGCAATCATCTCATGTCTCTTCTCAAAACCAATCACTAGCCTAGTGGGACTAACCTGGTCAACAAATACTAAATAAATAAAATAAAAATTCTCCGATTTATGAAACAGCATAAACCAAGCTGTCACTGTCAATGCTTAAAATACACATAAATATAAAAAAACCTTAATACAATGCAACATTAAGAAAAGGAAAAATCCTCTGAATTCAGAATACTTCTCAAAAGCATATCTTCTTTCAAACCAAATGCTCCATGTTCAACAAAGGACATATCCTCTAATACACTATACCTCTGTCCTTTCCACTTCTCTGATGTTGTCACAGAATTACTGAAGGTTTACCAACTTTAGCCTAATGTAAATATTGTACATTGCCCTTGGCTTGTTTACTAGAATTTACATATACAGTTGTTCTATGTAAGTAATCTGATCCATTCTGCTATTGCTCACATATCTGCCTTTTTATGTTATGAAACATTTTATATTTCACCCAAGCTGATCCTGAACTTGATCAATGCTGTTCAGTGCACTATCCATGTAAACAAATATATATGTGTCCCTATACATACATACACATACGCACATGCACACACACACACACACACACACACACACACACACACACACACACACACACACACACACACACACATATAGAGAGAGAGAGCATGTCTCTATTTTATATACACACACACACACACACACACATATATATATATATATATATATATATATATATATATATATATATATATATTACATTGTATTCTCCTACACTTGTGCCAATTCTAACTTTCCTTTGCCTCTATACTTATTTCTTATACATAAGTCACATTTTTATATCTTTTCTCTATCCAAATATTGTTAATCTTCTCATGTGTAGTAATTCATTGAAATATGCTTTTTAAGTATTGAACTTTTAACTATTGTAGACTTGTTTTATGTATTGTATTTTTAAATACTGTTTTTATGTAAATTTTACTTAACTTTGGAGCTTATCTCCCTGGGCCTCTACTGAAAAAGGACATGTATCCAGCTAGACTAGCCCAGTCAACAAATGTAAAATAAAACAAATAAATAAATAATATATATATATATATATATATATATATATATATATATATATATATATATGTATATATATATATATATATATATATAGATAGAGAGAGAGAGAGAGAGAGCATACTAATCAAAGTGCAGTGATAACAACATGCAGTTACATCAATACTATATTATTACAGTGAAATATCTGCAAAATAAAATGCACAAAATGTTCCGTACACTTAATCAGACCAAAGACAAAACTCTAGTTTATGCACACACTGCATCAGTAATCCAGTCCATCCCCTGACCAGCAGGTCCATGGTTATAGTAAGTGATTAATACACTCAGTAGCCGACAGAGGCACACAGTGGGGCATGAAAGTCATAATGGAGGTGTAGGCAAGCGGTAGGAAATGTCTGCATATATTTACAAAATTAACAAAAGGCACAGCGGAAAGCAAGAGTCTACACGGTTGGTGGGGACTACAGTTAAGTCATCTGTATCACATTCTGGGATTAAAATACCATATTTTAGTGTATTTCTCTACTTTGTATAAAGCACATGTAGACTTCGTTATTCTGCTTAATTTCAGATGATTTTGGTTCAATATGCTCTATAAACTGTAAGTCTAAGGAATAAATAATACCTCAGGCCCATCAGTCAACATGCTATCATTAGTAACACCGAAATGCCCAACAGTGTCAATGTTTACATATATTTAATAACATTATCTTAACAATACATTTGGAATGTGGCATGACCCCTGCTGCAACACAAATTTTATTTAAAAAAAAAACAAGCCAGACTCTGGTGACATAGTGTTCTAAGCAAAGGGCTCCATGAAAATCTAATCTCATGCTGTGAGCTAGTTCCCTCCCATATACATTGGGAACTATTAGGAATAACTATTGATAATAACCTCAACTTTGACTCTCACATCAACAACACAATAAAATTAGCTAATAAAAAAATAGGATCCCTTTACAGAATCAAACCTTTCCTAACACCTACAGCAAGGTCCACCATAGCTAGATCTCACCTAATCTCTACTCTTCTCTATGCTTCCCCCATTTACACTAATCTTTCCAAAAACAACATTAAAAAACTAGCAACATCCTATTATAATATAGCTCGATTTGCAGTAGGATCTCCTTTTCAAACTCATCACTGCTTGAACTTAAAAGAACTAGGCTGGATCGAACTTCCTAACCAACTTGTACTTCAACAGCTCTTAATAGCTTATAAGATTCTATATCAGCCAGCCAACACACCAATACTTTCTAGCCTTATTTCACCATACAATAACCTGAAGCAACTATGTTCTTCAAATAAACTTCAGATTAATATTACCAAACCCAACAATTATGCAGGTGACTGTCTATTCTCCAACTCTGTTGGAAAAATATGGAATAAACTACCCTCTGATATCACATCTTTGACCTCTTTCCTACTTTTTAAAAGACAACTGAAAATGTATCTCAATAAACATTGGCTTTGCTCCTGCACTAATCCAGACTAACCTCATTTTTTTCCTTCACCCTTTCCCTTGTTAACTTTCACTGCACAAAAAAAAAAAAAACTTGTAAATATATGTTGTCATATGACTATAGTAAAAAAAAACAAACAAAAAAAAACTTATGTTCAATTTATATTATCTGTTTAACTTGTTATAACTACTTATGTTTCTAATGTAACCTTTTAATGCCTTTTTATGATGATACTTGTTACAACTAGTGGAGCTTTTCTCCCCGGGCCTCTACTGAAAATGGACATATATCCAGCTAGACTAGCCCGGTCAACAAATGTAAAATAAATAAATAAATAATAGAGGAATTATATGCCCACTGGCAGTCCCAAGCAGATCTAAATATAATAGAAAATTAAAAGCAAACCACAGTGGTAGTCCACCACCATAAATAAACTGTACAAAAAATCCTCAAAAGCATAGTATCAGAATTATTATTAACAACCAGAAATTACTATGACTAAAGCAGCCCACAAACTCAAGATAACATTTGAAGCTAAGGACAATTACAAAACCTATGTTCTAAGACTAAGAAATGACAAGCAACATTGCTCTTAACTTATTAAAAATGGCACCATCTTATCTGAACTAGTTAACGTCTGGAATCCCAGTGGTGTCTTTACCAAAAAGTCTGCTGTGTAAGTAGTAACTGTAGTGTTGTCAGTTGTGGCCTTCTTCTGTATGGTGTTTACTGTCTCCTGTCTGGCAAAACACTGGTGTGCTGCTGAAAAGTCAGTCATGAACTTTTGCTGTACTTACTGATAGACTGGAGAAAAGTGTGACTGTATACTGTTAACAAAAAAATAAAAAATATGGTGCAATAATGAAACTTGATGTTAAGCAGGCTGCTGCACTTGAAACTGCATTTGAAAGGGTTACACAGGTGATCTGCTGTGGCGACCCCTAACTGGGAAAAGTTGAAAGAAGAAGACTCATTACAGCTGTTTCTGATCACGGATCTCCAGAGTAGCTATTGGGTTCTGAGAATTACTTTCTGTCCCCAAGTAGACCTGTTCAGTCACCATTGTAAGAAATCAGAGGCATTATAATTAAAGGGTCAAGTCCATCAATTTCAACCATGTGTCCAATAAAAAAAAAAAAAAAGGATGGTAGTTACAGATTAGTGAGATTTTCGGCTAATAAAGAAGTACACCTCCCCAGCAGCAAATGTGGTGCCTGATACACCTGAAATCGCTGTTAAATTAGGTCCACAGGTTAAATGGTTTACAGTTATTGATTTAGCAAATGGATTTTTTGCTATGCCTTTAGCTGAATCCTCACAAAAACGTTTTGCTTTCACTTTTGAGGATACTCAGTATTTGAAAACTCATCTACCAATGGGTTTTGAAAAATTTCCAGTGCTGTTTCGTCAGACTTTGGCACAGATACTGAGGCCATTCAATTATGATAATAAAGTGTTACAATACATAGATGATATCCTAATACAGACAGAAACAGAAAAGGAGCACTTGCAAATACTACATGACATTTTACTAGCCTTACAAAATGCTGGGTTTAAAGTCAATGCCAGTAAAATGTAATTAAAGCAACAGAAGGTCAAATTCTTGGAGATGACTGTACAACCCCATGTTCAATCCCCATGCAGGGAAAAAGTGCAGTCTGTTTTGAGAATGCTCTTACCTACTACGATGCAAGATTTGCAGATGATTTTAGGAATTATGAACTATAACAGAGAATTTATAAAAGACTATGCAGTCTTGATAGTCCCTTTGTATAAAATGACTGATGCAAAGTTGCCCAGTGCTACAATTTTGGTATGGTCAGAAGAGGGAAAGAAGGGAGTGGAGACACTGATACAGTAACTGGCAATAGTTACTGAATTGATTATACCATCAGCAGAGTATTCTTTTTATTTAGAAACAATAGCTGGAAATTACAGCATCTCTGCAGTGCTGCTCCAGATGTACTCACATACCTTACAGCAAGGTATCCAGACCACGCTAAGAGCTATTACATTTTTCAGGAGAATGTTATCATCAGTGAAGAAGGGTTATCACCCTTGTGTAAAGGCTTTGTTAGCTACATATATTGTGGAATTCAGCAGTCAAACTTCATCACACAGTTCTCTCCAATAATAGTGCAAACACCACATCATACAGTCAAGACCCTACTGTATTCTGACAAACATAGAGCTGTGAATCAAGCTACACTTTCTAAATGGATCATAGCTTTAGAACAGAAGAATATTTCAATAGAGGGTGAGAAAAAATTTTATTTGTCTCAACAGTTGCCATATGGGGGGACTCCTCATACTTGTAAGGAACAAATGGACACAATTCCAAATTCACCTTTTTTTCAAATCAGTTCAGTACAGAGGCCAGGTATGTGTATGCAGATGGCTCAAGATTTTATGAAGAAGGCACATATTAAACAGGATTTGCAGTTTACACTAACACAACAAAACCAGAGACCCATATGATGAGGCTTCCTGGGCATCTGTCAGCTCAATGAGTGGAGTTGGAATTTGTTTTATATGGTGCAAAACAGCATGGAGACAGTATGTTAAACATTATTAGTGACTGTTCCTATGTGGTAACAGCCCTCAACATATACTTAAAATTTTAGGTTAGAAGGGAATTTGTAGTCAGTAAAGGTAAACCTTTACAGCATGCAGCAGTTCTTAAGGAATTAAATGATCTAGGGTGTGAAAACAGAAATAGATGGAGCATTTGCAAGGTAAAAACACAGCAATAGTAATCTTAATTTTTTTGGCAACTCCATAGCTGATGCAGCAGCAACAAATTCTGCCAACGAGGGAGTTCCTCTATATCCAGAGCAGTGGGAGGGGAATAAAGAAGGAGGTATCTCAGACGTGAGCCAAGAAAGCTCTCAACAGTTGAGGCAGGTTTGGTGAAGATCCAGGAAATACAGGGGGATGCTGATGAATTAGCACAATGTGAAGTTACCAGTTAATCAAGTATAACCATCAGTTATTGGGCCATTTAGGCTTCCAGAACATTTGGCCTATCATAAAGCATACGTTTTGGAATCCTCAGCTAAAAATAGTATGAAAAGAAGCACAGCAAGAATGTATAATATGCCTGCAGGCAAACCCTACATTAAAACAAACCTCAGTTGCAAAGGAGCATGGTACAGTATACAGATAGATTTTGCAGGACTTCTTCCCACAGCAAAAGGGGGATAGCCATACTTTTTAGTAGCAGTGGATTCTTTTACCAAGTGAATGGAGGCTATTCCCACTAAGGACATGACAGCAAAAACTACAGCATCTGCATTATGGAATAATATTTTTTCACATTGGCGGTGGCCCCAGATCATTGAATCTGACATTGGTACTCAATTCACAAGTCAGTTTATGAAAGAGGTGTGTAACCTGTTAGGAATGCAGCAGCGATTTCATGTTCCATCTCACCCACAATCTAATGGAATGGTAGAAAGAATGAATAGGACTGTTAAGGAAAGACTTAAGGAGGCCTAACCGAGTCATTCATTTGCCAAATATTTTGCTGCAAATAAGAGCATCACCCAATGTCAAATCAGGAATCGCACCCTTTGAGTTAATGACTGGAAGAAAAATGCTATTGAATTTTCCCTTGGACCCATCTTTGGGGTCACAGCCTTCTTATTTTACTGTACACATCACCAGGCTTGGTTGCAGATTTTGCAGGAATCCGTCAACAACATGAGTTTATTCTATGCAGACATGATATACAAGATGCTAGGAGACACAGCTGACATTGTACAGCTAAAGCAAGGTCAACAGGTCATGCTGAAGTGATTTGTGTTTGGAGGATGTTTTGCCTCAAATTGAAAAGGTCCATACTACATAATCAAACAGGTGGGGGTCAGTGGCATATCAAATCAAGGAAAGTGATAAGAATCACAGAGACAGGAAATTTAAAACTGTGTATGTTGATCAACTAAAGCTCGTGAAAAATACAAATGTAAATTCAAGAAATGAATACTGCTTTTTGTACTTTGCAGGTCATGACAGAATAAATGCCACACAGCAAGGGATTTTGAAACTCTAGGGATGCCTCTGCAATACTCAGCAGTGATTTGGGACGATGGAGTGTAGGGCTCATTCTCGTATTATTGCTTTGCTTAATTGTGTATTTGCAAGGTCTGGGACGGTCCATTCATCTATTATGACAACTGGATTACAAGCAGAAGAATTACAGCTGAAGATTGCAAGTGACTGTGAACCAGTTTATGTGCCAGAAAATGAAACCTTTACAGCTTACTGTTTTTTTGATGTTTCTTTAGCTATAGTAGAGTATCAGTGGCATAATAACACATTGTTTGCATGGAATGTTGTTAATGTTAATGTTACAGAGTTTTTAGTAAACAAGCAGCTTGCAAATCAAATGTACATTGATTTGTCTCAAATATCTGAATGGATATTTTCTTTAGGATTAATACTAGTACGCAAGGCAGATGCAGGTATATATTCATGTAGGGTAGTGACATCACAATATCAAGTATTACAAGCTGAGTTTCGAGTTCAGTTTCTGTTTACAGAACATCACCTGGTAAAAAGAAAGTGCTAAAATGGGGAAACTGGTATCCACCTTATAATACATTTACCATGCTTCAGTTTACCTATGCACATGCTTTTAATTTGTCTCAATGCTGGATTTGTGTTCATGTGCCAGTGGCAGGGAAATGCATCCCTCTAGTGGTAATTTCAGTTAGTCTTCAGGAAATAGCCATCAAGTGAATGGGCTAAACAGTACAATATTTGAGAAAATTAATGTTAATTACACCCAGTATTTGACTCAATGGACAGCAGTGAAAAGTTTAATTTGCTATAAGACAGAAGCATAATGGTACAATTAAGTACCAGTTCATAAGGTAGAAAACATTGGCAATAGTCAGTGTGATTTTACCATTATAGCATACAGAGATAGGGAAGAAAAATGTGCAGGGTTAACAGTTCGTACCGGTCCATCTTGACTGAAGACTCACCGAAACAAGTTGAGACTGTGCATGGCATTTCATTCATTCTGCTTTTAGAACAGCAGGGTTGGTTTCTAACTGTGCTTTAAATCACATGTATTATGTGTGTGGAAATAGAGCCTATAAATAGCTACCATCAAACTGTTATGGCTCATGTTGTATAGGATATGTAATACCAACCATAAGGCATTTTAAAAAAATTACCTGGGCCAATAAGTTTTAGAAACCACAGAATTAAAAGAGACTTAAACACTGACTTTCAGGATAATGTGCAGGTTTTAGATACATCACACATATAACAGAACTTAGACTTAAAGATTCTAAAAGCTATGCATCTAGGTGTTGGGGTAATCACTGGAGCAGGTATATTTCCTGCATATGGAGCTGTTAAAGCTATCTGGGAATTTCGTAAATTATCCAAGTTAGTGGAGGTATTAGCTAGCAGTACCTTTAAGACCATAAAGGGCATCACTTTGGAAATGACCATGATGCATATGGTGGTTCATCAGAATTGTATGACCCTTGATTGCCTGCTGGCTTTCCATCATGAGATGTGTTGGTTGATTGGAATGGAATGCTGTAGTTGTATTACAGATAAAAGTGAATCTATCAGGACACATCTACAGATTATGAGTGAGGTAATGACCAAGATGCAAGACATTGGTGACACCTCATGGACAGACTGCAAACCTATTCCAGGGTTGGGGGGCAGTTTTAAAATATCTTCTAGTAGTTATATTGATATTGGTAGCATTAACTATTATAGTGTCTCTTTGCAGACTGTGCATTATAAACGTTTTAGTGAAAGGTGGCATAAAACTTGTATATTCAAACTGGATTGAAATAGTTAGTAATGCAGATATGATATATTTGTGAGTTAACTACAAAAGAAGGTCCCTGTAAACTTTTATCAGGGACCTCAGGGGAAGCTGTTAGACTGAGGGTTTTTACTTTAAAGTAGTTGTTAGGGAAAAGGTAGAATAAATGGTAGAACAGGCCTAAAAATATAGTGTCAGACTTATGTTTCATTTATGCATAAAGTTCAAGGAAATACAGTTCAGTAGAAGGGAAGAGATAATCTTGCTGGCTAAGCATGATATTTGCAGAAATAAAACTTCTCAAGGGAAAGCTACAGAATGTTCTTTTCTCAAAGAAAAGATATGTGTATTTGCAATGGGATGCTAAAGAATAGACAGTTAGGCTATGCCAGGTACCTGCAAAGCCTGGGAATCAAGGTTAAGGGGGTGGATACAGCTACCAGAGGAAAGTTACTGGACTGAAATAATATAAGGTGTATGCTTAGGACAGACAAGTTAGTTGATATCTGGTACAAGACGTGTTCAGATATAGTTATTGTACTACTTTCATGCTTTCAGTTATTTGATATATTATGCTGCTATATACCATGTAATTATGCTGCTTTGACATTTATATCTGCTGCTATTATATTACATGCTACTCACTACAATAGACTATTATTAAGCAATCTGTGGGAACAGAACTCTGATGTCTTACAATTGCCAACATAATGCCAAATAAATTCAGTGTGAATTTTGCCTCAGAGACTGCTCTCTAAACTAAAGTCCACATATCCCTGAATCACTCAAACTCCTCCACCAACCATCATCACTAAAGAACATTCATCACTAAAGAACATTCATCACTAAAGAACATTGTTTTCAAGTTCAAAAAGACTTCCTCCATAGCACCAGATAATTCACCTGACTGTTTAGAAAGCAGTACAAAACAAGCCCTGGCAGAGTCACTGAAACTACTGAACCTAAGTTCAGCCATGAGCTTTGTCCATATTATTTAGCACACAATGTCATTTCCAAAGAGTAGTCCCTTCCACTGCCCTCAGGAGTTATAAGCCCATCACTCTGATGAGTCTCACCTGCAAAGCCATAAGGTCATAGTCTAGACTCTGCAGCAATTTGGATTTGTCAAGTGTATATCTTGTTTAAAGATTTTCTTTAGCTTCTTTGAAAGGGTAACACAAACATTTTACAGTTGTCATGCTGTCCACATGACATGCCTTAACCTGGCAAAGGCATTTGACACCATCCTCCATGTAAGCATAACTACTAAACTTAAACATTAAAAATAGTTCTCTTTGTAGTAAGAGGGGTAGCAAATTCACTAAAAAGCAGAATAAGTACCTGATCACAAAGTATGATGGCTATCAATGGTATCCCAAAGGGCTCAGTGTTTGGACTTCTTTTGTTTGGGATTTATTTTTCTGATCTCTAGACCAGCAGTTTGGGGTACTTAGTCATTAATCTTTGAGTCATAATCAAGCTGCCCTCTAATGCCAACATAATTCATCAAGAATGTTCACTCGTAAATATCCAGTGTGCTAAAAATAGGCTCAAATTAAATGCAAAAAAAGTGGAATTCTGTTATATTTTGTAGACAATTCTCCCACCAGCACACAGGATAGACAAATACCCCACTTAAAAATGAGAATGTTGTTATGTACCTTGGAGCCTAGGTTGATAATTCCTTCTCCTTTGATCATCATGTAACAATAGTCTGAAAGCTCTTCTACGTAGCACACCTAACTGCTAAGGGAATATTATCTATATCTAAAGTGGTCATTATTCACTTATATTCAGGATTAATTAGGCCAACTGAGTACAACAATGCCTTTTTTGCGATATACTTCACTAGACATATCAATCAACTAGAAAGACCCTGAAAGATTCATAACTAAGATCACTGACCTAAAAAAAACTAGTATACAAGAAAAGACTGGAAGCACTGTCTCTTCATTCTGTATCATACAGACTCATGAGAGGTGTTATTGAGGACCCAGAACCTCTTGTATTTCCACAGATCCAATAGACCCACTAATACTACAAGGAAGGATCCAAACATTCAATAGCAAGTAAACAAAACAAGGTGGAAAAATACAAGTTAATTACTCCCCAGTGTCTCCTTCACTTCTGAACAGACTCACCCTGCAAATTATGGAGTATGATACACTATTGTCATAAAATCACAACCTGAATTACTTGAAAGATATTCACAGACTCATTCTGGGCTTGACTGGTCTAGCCCTACTTGAGAGAGAGGCTATGGTCTAAGAATGGGTACTGGCATGTGTAAATGTTCACAAATCTCAGTTGCCTTGAATTACTTAGGATCCTATGAATAATTGCCTGAACAAAAGTCATGACTAAGGAAGGAAATTCACCTGACGATTCAAACAGACCCACACTGCTGATGATGGGTTGTGACCAAATGGGGCAAACTGGATGGGAGTTTAATTGTTAGAGTTAGGGTTCTAGTAGGGCCATGCAGTTTTATAGGGTCAGGTGTTGAGAATGAGACTTTGCGCTTGCAGTAGTTTGGTCACTTCCTTTTTTGAGCAAGTGTCATGAGCTACTAGCATGCAAACACCTGTAGGAGACCCAGTATATACATATATACATATATATATATATATATATATATATATATATATATATATATATGGGTCTACTGTATATAATCGAAAACTCACTTTTTCAAAAATAAACAGTAGACCCATGGTTACGCAAAAGTGCACTTAAGTGAAAGTACACTTCCTCAAACATCGGTTCAATGAACCGATAATGAACAGAGAAACATTGTTTTTGCAGGGGGGGCAAGCCCTCCTGAACCCACACCCCCTTCTTAAATATATACCAACTCCGAGATCGCACTACAGTGGGGAGATATGTAAATTCCCTTTCTCCACAAACGGTAGTACAGTTCGGTACCAATGAAGGCTGTCTCCCAAAACACAAAATCAAAGCCTCGTTCCACAAAATCAACTCACTGTTCCACAGATAAAACACTATTTATTGGACAAATAGAACTCAGCAAAATTGGATTTAGCGCTTTCGTCTCCACACTGGAGACTTCATCAGAATCAATTGAAAGCACCTCTTTGTTTTCTACTATAAATTCCCTTTCTCCACTGTAATATGCTTCGGCACCTGTGTTCCTTAATTGTTCGTTCAACCGTTCTTCGCGGAAGTGCACTTTCGCTTAAGTGCACTTTCCCATAACCGAGAATCCACTGTTCGTTTTTGAACAAGTGGATTAATGTCTTTTTCAGTAGACCCATACATATATATATATATATATATAGGTCTACTTCAAAACATCTAAAAGCCATAACATCTAATTTCATAACATTGACACCAGAACATATAAAACCCAAAATATCTAAGACCCATAACATTGAATTTCATAACATCTAACACTACAAAGCACAAGAAAATAGCATCCCCTCCACATATAATGACACCAAACTCCAAACACACTTTTTGCTACGTTTCTGCAGAGGGGCTACGCCACCCACACCACCTGTTAATTAAATATACCAACTCCAAGATCGCACTACAGTGGGAAAAAGTTAATTTCTTAACCCCACTGTATCAAGCCCCCCTGCAGAAATGTAGTAAAAAGTGTGTTTGGTAGTTTGGTGTCATTATATGTATAGGGGATGATATTTTCTTGTGATTTCTAGTGTTAGATGTTATGAAATTCGATGTTATGGGTTTTAGATGTTCTGGTTTCAATGTTATGAAATTAGATGTTATGGGTTTTAAATGTTTTGAAGGGGACCCATGTGTGTGTGTGTATATATATATATATATATATATATATATATCTATATATATATATATATATCTATCTATCTATATATATATATATATATATATATATATATATATATATATATATCTATCTACACATCTCTCTCTCTCTCTCTCTCTCTATATATATATATATATATATGAATCTATCTATATAAATATCTATCTCTATAGATAGATATAAACACACATACACACACACACACACACACACACACACACACACACACACACACACACACACACACACACACACACACACACACACACACACACACACACACACACACACACACACACACACACACACACACACACACACACACACACACACACACACACACACACACAGATACATCAACGGTGTAGATAGGCATAGTCTTTCTACTCTACTGAGTACAAATTTGATACATTACACAGAGAAACCATGGACTATTTAGGCCACACTCTGTGCACAACTTTCTAAATGAATAGCCCAAATAAGAGTGCCATACACTGAAAAATTATCTTTTAAAAAATGTTTTGTAAATGAAAGGGCAATTCGCTCAATGGTTAATGAATACTGGAATACTGGATGGCTAACAAAGAAGCTAAGAAGGGGGTTCTGCTAGCTTCTAGAAAGTGACTCAATAGGTAGCATAAAGAAACTATCAGGTTGCAAGACAAAGTCAGAAAGATAAAGTCACATCGCTTCTGCTCATCAGGCCCACAGGCATCAAAGGTACATAGAATTAAAAAAATAAATCACAGAAGCTGTACTGCCCTGTGATGAGAGAAGAGAAGGAGCCCACCAGGGAAAGCAGCAGGCTCAGGTGAGTTTCCGTCTACACTAAACGATCACACCTCTAGATTGGTCAAGCTAGCTTGACTCGCATGAGTTATTCCATGTCCAGCTGACCATAGGCAAAATCCCCCACCATATCATTTTTGTGGGTCTATATCAGATTGCCGAAAGCTGACAAGTTCGAAGCACTAAACTTCGAACTTGCAACTTCAAAATCTGACGTCGAATGTAAAAAAAAAATAAAAAATACTAAACACCCAAAACAAAAAAAAATTGCTTTATGCAAGGGGGCAAGCCCCCCTGCACACCCCACACACCTCCACTACTTAATATACCAACTCCGAGACTGCACTACAGTGCAGTAAAGGGAAATCTTCCCTTGTCACACTCTATGGCGATCTCCTTTCTGCATTTCAACGTCAGATTTCGAAGTTGCAAGTTTGAAGTTTTGTGCTTCGAACTTCTCAGCTTTCAATATTATGCTATAGACCCATAGCTGGCTACAGGTCCCCAAATGGGAACCATAAAAAACACTCTGCACACCTGAAGTTACTAGAATCACTTACCATTCAGCCCAATACACTACATATTGTCAATTAAACAGGACCCCTACCATAAATAAACTGTACAACAGAAGGTAGAAATTCCTGTTTAAAAGTAAGCAGGAGGGTGCTGAACAGAAAACAAAAATTTCACATTAGTCTGAACAGCCAAATGAGGAAAGTAATCAAGTCTAAATATGAGACTAAAATAGCCTCCCAAGCAAATTATAACATAAAGCATTTTTAGTTAGGTCCAAAATCTTAAGGGGAAAGTCCCAACAGTGTGCTGAGTTGGCTGTAGTTGGCTCTACTTATACTCATGACAAAAACATAAACTCCAACTCCAACACCAACAGCTGAAAATACACCAAAAAAGCAAAGGAGTCAAGTAATAGGATGAAACAGATTTTCCATTTAATACATCCGTCCTGGTACCTCGGCAATTCGCCTTCAGTGGAACAAATAACCATACAGATACATCCTATTTTATACGCACATCAATTAGTTCATCATTAAATCATTATATCATTAACCCTTACAATTCCAACTATCCTAGTGCACACAATCAACATACACTTTTACAAACCAATAAATATTAATTATATACATTCATTAAATACAAAAAGTATTAACTGTGTGCATTTATTAAATACAAAATTGCTGAACTGTATGTCGGTACATTGCTGGGAGTAGATACATATGTCAAATTGGATGGTAACCCTCTACAGTTGTATTCAGATGAACTTATTGAATTGTTGGAAAAAGGTGAAAGGTTAGGGTTTTTTATCAGTCAAGATGTTAGAAAATTAACAGTTAAGCAACCTCGTCACCCGTATATATCTATATTATCCCCAAAATACACAAGAGCATGATGGATCCGCCAGGAAGACCTATTATTTCTGGCATAGGCTCTTTTGTTGAAAGAGTGAATATGTTTTTGGATTTTCATTTCAAAAAATATCTCTCCTGGATTTGCTCTCATGTTAAAAATACTGAAGAGGTATGTCATGCACTGCGTGGGATAGTGGAAAGAAGATTTTTATTGGGCGACTGTTGATGTGTCGTCTTTATATACTAACATTAATAAAAGATGGGGTATGGAGGCCATGAATAAAATGATAGGTGAAGGGCCACGTACCATGTTTTTGATGTGTTTATTGGAATTTAGTCTGACACACAATTATTTTATGTGGAAGAAGGACTTCTTTCTGCAAGTTAAGGGTGTTGCTATGGGGGCAGCTTTTGCCCCTACTTATGCAGTAATTTATATGGGTGAATTTGAAAAATTTTATGTTTCAGAATAGTTTTTCTGTGAATAATGTTGTCTTTTATAGACGTTACATTGATGATCTTATTTTTGTTTTTAGGGGTGATGTTTTTCTGTTTGATAAGTTCATGGAAGATCTGAATGGTAACACACATGGGTTGAAATTTACTGCACAGACTTCTCAAAAAAGTATATCATTTTTGGATGTAGAATTTTATATAGGAAATAATAATTTGGTTCAACATAAATCCTTTAGGAAACCAACTGTCATTAACAACTTTTTGCATGCAAGCAGTATGCATCCTTCCCATCTAATTAAGGCTCTACCGGAAGGGGAATTTAAGAGAATTTTAAGGAATACCTCGGACACGGATTTGTGGGATGAAGCTTGTGATGAAATTTTCACTAGGCTTTCATCCAGAGGGTATGAGAGGGCTGTACTTTCTGGTATTAAGAATAGGTTATGTGGAGCTAAAGTTTTAAGATGGGGTGGTTATAATCATCATAGTCAGCCATCTGTTACATCTGTACAGGAAGATATATTTTTTGTATCTGGATACTCTGATTTTTCAATGGGTGTGGAAAATATTCTTAGGGATCTGTGGCATGTTGTTTGTGATGACATACATTTTGAACATTTGTTCCCTAAGCGTATTATTTTTTCATATGGTAGGTATAATAATTTGAAAGAATTATTGAATAGGAAATTGGAATATTCGACTGACACTAATGTTGGCATGCAAAGTTGTGGCCGCTGTTTGGTTTGTCATAAGGTTAAGAATTTGCATGGAATGAAAATAAATGGTAAAAGGTATACAGCTTTTGAGAAATTTGATTGTTTGTCATCTGGGGTCATATGTATTTTGGGGTGTGATTGTACTATACCCATATGGTACATTGGACAAACCACCAGGAAGGTTAAGGTCCGCATTCTGGAGCATTTGGGGGACATTAGGAAGGGTAATATGGACAGTCCTGTGGCCTCTCATTTTGTTAACATGCATAATGGTAGTACAGATGGGTTTTCTTATAGTGTATTGGCCAGACCACATTTTTGTGCAGGTAATTTTAAGACTGAATTAAGTAGGTTAGAACATAAAATGATTTTAGGGTATCATACTCTATACCCTAAGGGAATTAATTTAGATAGTGGCATCATAGTATGAGTGTAGCATTTTGCTAAACACTTTGGTTCTATTTAAATTTTGAACTAATTTTGAACTAATTTATATGTTATAAATATATTTTTATACAGTTCATCAATTTTGTATTTAATAAATGCACACAGTTAATACTTTTTGTATTTAATGAATGCATATAATTAATATTTATTGGTTTGTAAAAGTGTATGTTGATTGTGTGCACTAGGATAGTTGGAATTGTAAGGGTTAATGATATAATGATTTAATGATGAACTAATTGATGTGCATATAAAATAGGATGTATCTGTATGGTTATTTGTTCCACTGAAGGCGAATTGCCGAGGTACCAGGACGGATGTATTAAATGGAAAATCTTTTTCATCCTATTACTTGACTCCTTTGCTTTTTTAGTGTATTTTCTATGTATACACAGCTAGAAGACATAGCAAACTTGCTGGCCTATAAATTCAGCTTCAGTTTCATCCCTTCATCACCTCCGGTCACTCCCAATGAAATACCCCCTATGATTCCTTTGCTTGTTATCACAAAAGAACAGGTGGCCACTGTGCTCTCTAATGCTAGAGACACAGCATCTATGTGACATGATGAATCCCAGGGTGCCTATTAAATAGCGTGAAACAAGACCTAGCAGAACTACTCAGATCACTATTTAACCACAGACATGAGACAGGCTTTGTCCCAGTAGAGTGAAGGACAGCAGCAGTCATCCCTTTGCATAACGGAGAGCCATCAACTGATCTAGGAAACTACTGACCCATAAGTCTGACTATACTGATAAGCAAGGACAATCATGGACCTGATTAACGATGACATAGGCAATCTCCAAACTCTAGACTCAACCCAGTTTAGGTTCATCAAGGTCAAGTCTTGCCTGCTCAGTCTGCTAGACTTCTTTGAGAAGGTTATCAAGGCCGTGGGTTAGGGAAAGATAGCAAATACCACCTAGCCTGACCTGGCCAAGGTATTTGACACAGTATCCCACTTGGGCATTATAGATGAACACACAAAACTGGGCATAAACCTCATCTCCACCAGATGGATAGCAACATGGCTCACAGACAGGACACATTGTTAGAGTGGGAGAATCTACAACCAGCAAGAGGCCAGTTCATCAGTGGAGTACCACAGGGCTCAGTGCTTGGCCCCCTTCTATATGGGATATACTTCTAAAATGTTAAGGCAAATGTAGATGGCCATTGGCTGACCAAGTCTGCTAATGACTCCCCAAATGATGGTGATATCCCACAGAAAGGTCTGACCCTATGGTGAGTGAATGGGAATGGGATTTTACAGTTAGGGAGCAAGAGGGAAGTTTTAGGGTAAGGAAATGATTGGAGAATTTATTTTTAGGGAGTGATAAGGGATTTTTGGTTTAAAAATAGCAAGTGAAATTTTAGGGTAATGGAGTGAAGACTCAGTTTGAGAACTGGTGGGAGTTTAAGGGTTAGAGTTAGGGTTCTAGTAGGGGTATACAGTTTTATGGGGTCAGGTGTTGAGAATGAGACTTTGGGCTTGCAGGAGTTTGGTCACTTCCTTTTTTGAGCAAGTGACAGTGAGCAAGTGTCTCATGAGCTATTATCATGCAAACACCTGTAGGAGACCCAGTATATAAATATATACATATATATGTGTAGAAGATGTGAGAAGCATTTCCAAGGACAGCACGTGCATATAAATAGCAAGCACATGTTAGCTTCAGTACCATTTTGAGAGTGCAGCCAAAGAGTGAGAATGTATGAGAGACAGAGTCAGTTTGTTTATAAGTTTTTTCTAAAGTTCAAGTTATTGCCTCATTCTTGAGGTGTTTGTGCATAATAAAGCTACTTGAACAGAACCCAGGAATGTTCATCTGTTACATCCTGACCAGGCAAAGTACATGGTGTCAGAAGTGGGACTCCAGAGACTGCTTTTCAGAGAAACAAGGTGCAGAGTTAACAGTGAAGGTAAAAAAGAGAAATTAGAGCAAAAAAGGGCCAGAATCAAGCTAAAGGTAATGAAAACTTGCACAAATCCTTATTTTATTAAAAGGGATAAAATGAAGCATTGCAAAGGCATAACATGCATTACTAAGCAAACAAATAGCACAGAATGTTTATTAAGCAAATGAAAAGCATAAAACATTTATTATTTAAATTAAATGTTTGAAATTAAGATATCTGATAGAACGATTACCAGAAAAACCTATTGAAGGTTCAGAGTCACTTCAGAATTGCAAAATGAGCATGTTTAGAGTGAAATGAGCACAAAAAAAGATATTAAATGGGCAAAACTAATACAATAAAGGGCAGAAAGGGCATATTAAGCATAAATAAAGTAAGGCAACCGCATGTTTTTGGCAAATTACAGTGTTTTGGCATAAACTACTATTTTGCATAAACTAAAGTTCTGAATAGAATAACTAGAGTTATTCGAAGCATCGCAAAGTGTGTAATAGTGCTTACAGTGTGTGTTTATTACTGTGCATTTTTTCTGAAGAGTTTATTGTGTGCAAAGTGCAAGTATTTTGTGAAGCGCAGTCAAAATACAGCCATTTTGAAAAATTTCTTGTGCTGGGTGTGTTTACTTGTGAAAGACCGCCATTACAGAGTGTTCTTGCACTGTTAAGAGTTATTTATCAAAGTACAGCTAGTGTGGAAGTGTTTCAATGTGCTGTGTACTGTTTATTCACAATGTGCACTTACTTTGAAATGTTTCTAACTCTGAGCTTCTTCTATTGCCCAGTTCATTTGCACAGTGCAGTTATTTGAAATGTTTCTTACAATGATAAGAAGTGACTTTTACAGTATGATAATTTCAAGTGTATTACAGTGCCTGGGAGACTTATTTCCCAATGTATTTCACAGTGTTCAATTGCTCAAAGGCTTATTGTACTATTGGGCATAGCTACAAGTACTGGCATAAATTTCTGGCATATATATGTATGTGTGTATGTTTGTGCATACTTGCAAATGCCTTCACTGATGTGTTAATATGGCAAAGGCATTTTGCAGACCAGGTCCACTTGTATTTGATCAGAGTATTGCAGAGAATTGGAGAATATTTGAGCAAGAGTACAATATTTTCATACAAGTAGCTTACTCAGATAAAGATGTATACACCAGGGCTTTCATTTTTGCTAAGCCTAGCTGGGTCAGAGGCCATTGATAGAGAGTGTTCATTTGTGTATGCACCAGCAATGTATGTAGGAGAAGAAGGAACCATCATATTGTTGTTCTGGCTGAATCAAGAGAAGACCCCGAGTGTTTGAAGCATAAACACAGAGAAATGTGCAACCCCCAGACCAATGTCACATTAGAGAGGCATTTGTTTTACACAAGAGACCAAAAGCCAGGAGAAACATTTTCAGCTTGCATTACTGACTTGAGAAACAAGGCTAAAACTTGCATGTTTTGTGATTTAAAAAAATGAGTTGATAAAGAAAAGGCTTGTGTGTGGTATTAATAGTGCTACTGTGAGAAAGATTTTGCTTTGTGACAGAGATTTAATGTTGAGCAAAGCCAGTGAGATTTGTCAAATCCATGAAGTTACAGAAAGGCACACAAGTATGCTGGCTAGTGATAAGAGCATGGTTTCAGCAGGCTCCAGAGCAAATGTAGACAGCATGCAACATGTGGCAACCAGAAACAGGCCTAAGCACCTGGCACCTGCAGCCCCTGCAGATGTGGCAGGGAGGTCCCGTAGCTTTCCAGCAAGTTCTAAGACTAGTTCAGTTAAAGGAGCATGCTCAGTACAACACAAAGGTGAATCAGCAAAACTCAAGTCAAGCTTCATTTTTAACTGTCATAATTGTGATGCCAATTATGAGTCTAAAAGAGAAATGTGTTTAGCATTTGATCTACAATGTCACAAGTGTAAAAAATGGAATCATTTTCAAAAGTTTTGCAAGTCAAGTAAACCTCAGTCAGTAGTAAAGAAGGGTCACTTAAAAAAGCAAATTGAACATGTAGGCTTGCAGTCTACTTTCTACATAGATGGCGTATCCGTGGTTGGTGAAAAGGTTAATGCAGTAGATTTATTAGCAAAGAGCAAAGTTTTTTGTACTGTCCTGATCCATGGTAAACTAATTGAGCTCAAGGTAGACACTGGTTCAAAGCATAATGTTATGTCAGCAGAAGCATTTGCCAAAGTAAGGGCTGGTGAACAACTTAATGTGGCTATTTGTGGAAAATTTGTTGCCAATGGAGGTCAGGAAATTCAAACCAAAGGCTTAGTAGTTCTTTCATGGTATTTCACTGGGAACAGTTAGAAGTTGTTGTTTTACATAGTTCAAAGACCTGTGCAGTCATTATTGGATCTCAGAGATAGTTTGAGAATGGACTTGCTTTCCTTTACTAAAGAAGTTCATCATATAAACACATGTCTCAGTTCCAGCTTCAATGATGCTATTTTCTCGGAATATGCTGAAGTTTTCGATGACAAGCTAGGCAAGCTTCCAGTTGTGTATTCCATGAAGTTAGACCTAGAGGTCAGTCCAGTGATCAGGCTGGCAAGAAAAATTCCAATAGTCATGCAAAGCAGAATTAAAGCTTAGTGGGATAAAATGGTGCAACAAGGTGTAATTTGTCCAGTTACAAAACCAACTGAACGGGTGTCGTCTATGGTAGCAACTCATAAAACGGCTCAGACAAAATCAGCATATGCATTGACCCAAGAGACTTGAATAAGACATTAAAGAGACCTCATCATTCTATACGAACAGTTGAAGAAGTTGCAGCCCTAATACCGAATGCCATAATATTTTCTGTCTTGGATGCAAAGAGTTCATTTTGGTAAATAATGCTTGATTGCAAATCTTTATTATTGACTACATTCAGTAACCCATGTAAAGGCTGCCAGCCTAGCTAGATAGAATTTTGTAAATAATTATATGTCCTTGTAAATATTAATATGCTCCACAGGCTTGTTTGACAAATGTAAGAAAACCGTGTTATTTTCTGAGCTTTAAAAATGTAACCACAGTGTACCCTGCTGGAAGAAAGCTGATAAGTAAAGGATTTTACAACTGTGTGTGATCTCAATCTAGGAGACAGAAAGTCTGCAGCTAGACATTCTTTCTATTGTCTTAAGACATAGATAATTACTACGTTTCACATGTAAAGTGTCTTTTATTGCTGTGGCTTCCTGGCAGGTGCAGATCAAAAAGAAATGTTAACATTTTGAGTTCTGTGAACCTGGGTAACTTCAGCAGAGGTGACAAGAATGATGTAATCTGAAATGACTCAGCAGTAATGTGTAATATCAATTTAAGACTATCTCTCAGAGAGAGATATAGTATTTTGTATTTGTCTTCAGACCTGTTAACAACTCACCAACAATGTGCCTTACTCTGTAAGTAAAGTTATGTAGATCTTAATATTTCTCTTAGAGATAAATAGGAATATAGCCAGATTAGTCTAGCTGTTTTCTATATTTATGTCAGACTGTCCTACAATATTGTTTTAAAGTATTTTCCTGTGATTTCTGAACTATCACTGTGTTGAATTGATGAGTATTGTCTTGTGTTTTTATTATTTATTATTAAATATTTTTAAACATTTTAACTGTGGCTGTTTTGTGTATTGAAATTTTAAGCTCTTAGTGTACTTGCATGCATTTGGTGATACTGTACAAAGCCACTCCAATAGCCTTGCTGTTCATTACACTTACAAATTGGATAATAATAGCATTACATAGTAGAATTGGTCACCCTTTGGGAAGGGCCTTATTAGTAGCTGATAACAATAGTTGGTGGCAGTGGTTTCTACCTTATAGTCTGGGCAAAAAGGGGCCTAGCTGGAGAACCTGTGCCAGCTTTCCCCAGGAGGTCTGTTTGTTTGTATATAACTCATATCTCAAAGTGTGTGTGTGTCAGCTACTTGGGCAGGGACACAAAGCACTGGTTGGACAGAGAGGGTACTGGAGGTTTTGACTTGACTACTCAGCTTAGATCTGGACCCTATAGCTGTGCCAGTGGGGACTCCTACTGGGGATCTGTAGAGAAATGGAGAAACAAGCCCCAAACTGACTGCAATCTCTGTGTGCTCTTAAGGGAAATTGTACTTTACTGTGTGTGTACTTGTTATCCTCCCAATGTGGATGTCCTTTATTGGTGCTGGGTAGAGAGGATTGAGGCTCCTTGATTACTGAGCTGGTGCATGGGTGTCACACCCCATTTTTAATATATGGATTTCTAAGGATGCCATTTGGAATAAATTCTACAAGTGAAGTCTTCCAGTGTACAATGGAACAGATTTTTTTAGGTTATCCCTGTGCCATAATAGTAGATGATTTGTTGGTCAGAGGTAATGGTGAAGTAGAGAATGACAGAAATGTCAAGAAAGTTTTAGAAAGAGCATGTGAAGTGAATTTAAAGCTCAGTCATCTGAAGTACAAATTCAGATTACCAGAAGTCACATACATAGGTAATTTATTTACCAGTACAGGTTTACAACATACCCATCTAATAAAATAGCTATTCTTGAGTTGCCAGAACCAGGTAATGTTCAAGCTCTATAGTGTTTTTTTGCTAAGGGTAACTATTTGGGCAAGTTCATACCAGATTTCAGTGAATTGACAGCACCGTTAAGAGAGCTAACGGAAAAATGTTGTATGGTCTTGGCTAGAACAGCAGAAAATTGCCATTCTACCTACACTAAGATACTATGACGTCAATAGGCCAGTTACTCTCCTGTGATGCTTCAAAGTTTGGTCATGGTGCAGTAATTCAAGAGGGCAGACCAGTAGCCTATGCATCTGGAAGTCTTACCTAAACTGAAATGCAATATGCTCAAATTGAGAAAGAACTTTTGGCAATTGTGTTTGCATGTTCAAAGTTTCATGATTATATTCATGGTTGAGATATCCAGACTGAAACTGATCATCAACCTCTAGTTACTATCTTAAAGAAGCCTATGCATTCTGCTCCAGCAAGGCTGCAAAGAATGAAGCTCAAATTACAAAAGTATAACTTAAAAATGGTCTATACGAAAGGCAAACTTCTTTATCTGGCTGATACCTTATCCAGATCACCCAGAAATACAACAGAACAGTTTGATGCAGAGAATTTTTACTTTGATGTCATGGAAATGCATAATTTTTTTGATCACAAGACTTGATGAACTGAGAGATCATACAAAGACTGATCCTGGTTTGCAAAAGCTCAACCACTACATCCAGGTGGAGTGGCCATCAAAACAATCCAGTGTACCACCTGAAGTACAACCTTATTTTCCTTATAGAGATGAGATGTTGATGGAAGATGACATTATTTTCAGAGTTCCTAAAGTTGTTGTTCCTGCTTCCTTACAGCATTAATATATTCAGATTTTGCATTGTGGCCACCCAGGTTCCGAATCTACCAAAAGAAGAGTGACAGGACTAGTATTTTGGCTTCTCTAGTGAAAGACATTGACAGAGTACTTTCATCTTTTTCAGTATGCAATAGCACTAAACCACATCTGCAAAAAGAGTCACTTCAGCTAAGTCAAGTTCCTGAACTACCTTGGTCAATAGTAGCCACTGACATATTCAAGTGGAACAATCAGCATTACTTAGTGTTGGTCGACTCTTATTTGAACTGGTTTGAGATTTATTTGTTGCTTAACCTAACATCCACTACTGTTATTACCAAGCTGAAATGTAATTTCTCAGTCCATGGTAGTCCACATAAGCTTATCTCTGATAATGGTTTGCAATTTACCAGTCAATTGTTTAAACGTTTGCAAAAGAATGGGACTTTATACATGTTACTAGTAGTCCTGAATACCCACAGTCAAATGGAACAGCTGAACATGCAGCACAGACTGCAAAGGAATTACTAAAGAAGTCAAAGTGTGACAATACTGACGTCTTTTTGAATTTACTCAATCTCAGAAACATACCCTGTGACGATATACTTGACTCACCTGCTCAAAGACTTTTATCTAGGCAAACCAGAACAACCTTGCCTATCAATTTCAGTTTGTTGTGGCCTAAAGCTAAAAACAACAGAGCAATCAAAGATAAACTACTCAGAAAACATTCTTTTCAGAAGTCCAGTCATGATAAAATGAACAGATTTCTTTGTCCATTAAAAAAGGAGAGACAGTAAGGATACAAATGGCAAAAGGTTTTGACCAAATTGGTCAAGTAACAGGTTTATGTACTGGGTTGAGATGCTATTTTGTGGAATCTGAGGGTGTAGAGTACAGGAGAAATCACAGACATCTTCTTCCTGTATTAGAACTGATATTGCAGCATTGTTCCTGTGATACAGACTCTAGCTCTCAAAGCAATCCAGACAATGTTCCTGTTCCAGAATGTGTCTTAATTTTCATTACTACTTCCGATGATGTTCCTGATGTCCCCAAGGCATAACATTCAGCAGAGACAGTCCCAGTTGCTAGACCTAACTCTAAATTCTATGTCACATGATTTGGTCAGATCTCAAGACCTAGTGAGAAATACACAGCAACCTTGATATAATTGTCTATATGTATCTAGTTCTATATAGTTGCATGTCTAAGAATTATCTTGTCTTTACTGCATGTCAATCAATGTTGTCAATGAAATACAATTAATTTCTCAAAGAGGGAGGATGTAGAACGTGTCTGTGTGTTGTACCTTTAAGAAGCATTTCCAAGGACAGCATGTGCATATAAATAGCAACACGTGATAGCTTGAGTGCTATTTTGAGAGTGGAGCCACAGAGTGAGCATGTATGAGAGTGAGAGTAAGTTTGTTTATAAGTTTATCTAAAGTTAAAGTTATTGCCTTATTCCTGATGTGTTTGTACATAATAAAGCTGCTTGAACAAAACCCAGGAATGTTTGTCTGTTACATCCTGACCAGGCGAATGCCAATATGCCAATATGTATCTAGATAAATATTTATCTATCTATCTATCTATCTATCTATCTATCTATCTATCTATCTATCTATCTAGATACACACACACACACACACACACACACACACACACACACACACACACACACACACACACACACACACACACACACACACGGTGTAGCTAGGCATACTCTTTCTACTCTACTGAGTACAAATTTGGTACATCACGCAGAGAAACCATGGATTATTTAGGCCACACTATGTACACAAGTGTCTAAAAGAATAGCTCCAATAAGAGTTTCATACAGTGACAAAGTATCATTTGTAACATGCTTTACAAATAAAAGGGCAATTGGCAGAATGGGTAAGGTGTTTGTCTCCTATACACAAGGTGCAAAGTTTTATTCTCCCATCTGGTAAAAGCTTCATTGATTGAAAGGGTGTTTCTTTTAATGCCACGAGAGGAAGAGAGAGGCCAGGTATCACAATGGTTAAGGTATTTGCCTCCCGTGCACAAGATGCAGCATTCAGTCCTCACCGTCGGCCAGTGCCTGTTTGAGATTTACATGTCAGTCTTCCCGACTCACCCATGAACCAAATGTATAACAAATGACTCAGGGCTCTAGTACTCCAAGACAAGAAGAGGAATAATTAGGCCTAGTTGAAGAAGAATGGAAGAAAACAGCATGTAGTGTGGTGGACTACAGAAAAGATATGTGGCTGAGTCAGCTATAGAAAAAAAGGTACACAGGGAAAGCTGATGGTGGAAGTCCAGGAAGACATCAAAAAGAGGAGAACAAGAAAAAGTGGGATATAGGCTAGGAAGGAGTACTGGAATCCTGAATGGCTAACAAAGAAGCTAAGAAGGGAGTTCTACCAGCTTCTAGAAAGTGACTCAATAGGTGAATAAAGAAACTAGCAGCAAGACAAAGACAGAAAGATAAAGTCACACCCCTTCTGCTCATTAGGCCCACAGGACATCTAAGGTACATAGAATAAAAAAAAAATCACAGAATGATGAGAGAAGAGGAAGACCCCACCAGCAAAAGCAGTAGGCTCAGGTGAGGTTCCATTTACACTAAACAATTACAGCTTGACTTGCATGAGCTATTCCATGTCCAGCTGACCATAGCATATTGTTGTTAGCTACAGGTCCCCAACTGGGAACCATGAAAAACACTCTGAAGTTACTAGAATCACTTACCATTCAGCCCAATACATTTCTTATGGGCAATACAACAGGACCTCTAGCATAAATAAACTATACAACAGAAGGCAGAAATTCCTATCTAAAACTAGGTGGGGGAGTGCTGAACAGAAAACAAAAATCTCTCATTAGTCTCAACAGACAAATCAGGAAATGAATAAAGTCTAAATATGAGACTAAAATAGCCTCCCAAGCAAAGGATAACCATAAAGCATTTTTAGTTAGGTCCAAAATTGTAAGGAAAACACTCAGCAATGTGCTGAGTTGGCTGCAGATGTCACTGCTTATACTCAGGCAGAAGACATAACAAACATGCTGGCCTATAAATTCAGCTCAAATTTCACCCCTTCATCACCTCTGGTCCCTCTCCATGAAATACCCACTATGATTCCTTTGCCTGTTATCACAAAAGAACAGGTGGTCACTGCACTCTCTAATGCTAGAGACACAGCATCTATGTGCCCTGATGGAATCCCTAGGTGCCTACTCAGATCTCTGTTTAACCACAGTCATCAGACAGGCTTTGTCCCAGTAGTGAAGGATGGAGGCAGTCATCCCTTTGCACAAGGGAGGGACATCAACGGACCCAGAAAATTACTGACCCATAGGTCTGACTAGACTGATATGCAAGGACAATCATGGACATGATTAATGATGACATAGGAAATCTCCAGACGCTAGACCCAACCCAGTTGAGCTTCATCAAGGGCAAGTCCTGCCTGCTCAGTCTGGTGGACTTCTTTGAGAAGGTTATCAAGGTTATGGGTTAGGGTAAGACAACACATACCACCTAGCCTGACTTGGCCAAGGTTTCTAACACAGTATCCCACTCGGGTATTATAGATGAGCTCACAAAACTGGTCATAAACCTCATTTCCACCAGATGGATAGCCAAATGATTCACAGACAGGCCACATTGTTAGAGTGGGGGAATCTGCAACCAGCAAGAGGCCAGTTCACCAGTAGAGTACCACGGGGCTCAGTACTGGGCCCCTTCTATATAGGCTATACTTTTCAGATGTTAAGGCAAATGTAGATGGCCATTGGCTGACCAAGTCTGCTGATGAGTTCCCAAATGAAGTTGTTATTGCACAGAAAGGTCTGACACCATTGAGAGGGAGTGGGAAGGGGATTTTAGGGTGAGGAAGCAAGAGCGGAGTTTTTGGGTAAGGAAATGATTGGAGAATTAAGGTTTAGGGAGTGATAAGGGATTTTAGGCTTATAAATAGCAAGTGAAATTTTAGGGTAATGGAGTAAGGACTCGGTTTGTGAACTGGGTGGAATTTAAGGGTTAGAGTTATGGTTCTAGTAAGGCTATACAGTTTTATAGGGTCAGGTGTTGAGAATGAGACTTTGCGCTTGCAGGAGTTTGGTCACTTCCTTTTTTGAGCAAGTGACAGTGAGCAAGTATGTCATGAGCTACTAGCATGCTTAAAAATCCGGACAAAGCCTAAAATGATGGGGGGACAAAAAGGGGCAGATTTGAAATATTGCTCTTACAAACTTAGAAAGTTTATAGAATACTAGGTTTTGCATTAGCATGAATTCTCTGAAGGATGTGGAGTCTTAAATTCAAATGTTTGCCATTATTTAAGGACTTCAATCCTCAACTATTTGCCAGAAAAGTACAGATTTTTGGAGGAACACACCAAAAATATGAGGCAAAAATCTGGACATTGTGCGAAAATCTGTACAGTTGAGAGGTATGAATCACACACACACACACACACACACACACACACACACACACACACACACACACACACACACACACGCACACACGCACACACACACACACGCACACACACACACGCACACACACACACACACACGCACACACACACACACACACACACACACACACACACACACACACACACACACACACACACACACACACACACACACACACACACACACACACACACACACACACACACACACACAGTCACTTCCTCATTCATACCTGCATTCATTCACACATTGATCTCAGTCTCCCGATCTCACACATATATACATAGCCACTTCTTCATTCATACCTGCATTCATTCACACACACACACACACACACCACACACACAGCCACTTCTTCATTCATTCCTGCATTAATTCACACATCGCTCTCATTCTCCCGATCTCACACATACACATGCAGCCACTTCTTCATTCATTCCTGCATTCAATCACACTCACCGCCAACTAATAAGCTTAACTGCAAAATAAATTGTGAACTGTTCGAGGTTTATTTTGCAGGTACGCTTATTAGTTCACAGTGCCCCTGTGAGGAAGCCGTGGCTTTCCAGGGTTCCACAGCACACACTTTGGGAACCCCTGAAATATGCACTTTATGCATGCCTCGGGGGGGGGGGCTGTGGGAAAACTGGATTCAGCAAGGGAGCCAAGAATCAAAAAAGTTTGGGAACCACTGGCTTAAAGAATTACTGCACAGGTTATGGACCAGACATGGTAGATTGGCATTCTGTTTAGTTTATGGGTAAAGCCTGCAAAGATGACTGCAAGTCTCCAACAAATGTAATGAGCTTCTGAAAATACTGTAATCCTGTCCTTTATTACAAATACTCTCATATGCATTTCAATACTTAAGGCTTATACGTTATCTAGTTATGCAAATATTCTTTGTGTGGCAACAACAAAAAGGCTTTCAATGTTGGCAATTCTTTAATAGTGTGCTTATTAAAGCTTACTTGCATCTTACAATTACAGAAAAGCTTACCTGATGGTCATTTAAACATTGCTACTTAAACACAGACCAACAGGCACAGCAACAGCATGCATTTTCTGAATAATAAGAAGCATAAATCAACAGTATAAAAATATGACAGAAAACCAGAACATTCTGCAAAATCAAGGATAGATGAAAAGCCACTATAGTATTTGTGTCTACCTTGGATGGGGGGATACTCTGCACACTTACACTGCATAACTGCTCCTTGCCTTGCTTGGACACATCCAGAGTCACTACATGGGGGAGTGGGGTGCAATAACTGACAGGCCAAGTGTTGTTCTATGCTGTCAAATACATTCAAAGGACACTTCTGCTGATGTACAATTACACTTTGTAATATGTTGAGCCTGGGCAACACAGTGGTGGAAAGATTAGCATTGCTTGGTCATCAAATGCAGTTCCTAGCTGAGCTGCCTTCTATGCAGAATCTGCAGGTTATTACTGTGTTCATGGGGGATTTTTATCCAGGTGCACCACACTTTCCTTCTACAGAACAAAGATAAGCAGGTAGGTGAACTGGCAGCACATCAAACTGCCTACAGGTATACATGTGGTACATAAGGACATGTGTATGTGTGCATTCATTTTGGTATACTATTCAGGACAGGTTGCCTGCCTTACACTATTAGCTGCTGCTGGGATAGTCTTTGTCTTCCCTGCAACTCTATAGGACAAAGTGGCCATCCATCCAATATTTCCTACACACTGAACTCTTTCTTCTCGCATCTCGCAATTAATTAGCATTAAAATAAAGTATGCTTTCTGCAAAGTTTCTACAAAAATAAGCAAACAAAACAATAGTCAGCCTCAGTTCTAGGCCTTCATGGACCACTTCAATTTGTGCAGTAAGCCAAAATGGAATGTAGTTGAGATGCTGTTAAAACAAGTCCATAAGGCAAGTGCGTTTTACTTTAATGAAATATGCGCGCTGAAACAGCAGTGAGGTGCTAGTTCAAAGATTTTAAAAAAGAGAACTGTATATTACAGGAAATAAACCTGCAGTTCAAATCCAAACCACTATGATTCTTAAGACCATTTCGAGCGCAGTAACAGAAACAAAAATGCTGACAAGAGATGATGAGTGCTCAGCCCATTCACTGTGCTGATTACAGAAAGGCTCCAAGGGGACCTATGGGACTTCACGACTACAGACAGCTGATTGCGAACTAACACAATAGCAAATAGCTTCTAAACTATAACAAGATCTATTCTACGTAACAAGTACAATCAACGAGACACACTGTCAAGATACATGCTGTCACTTCCTGCCAATTCACAACCTTCCTCTGTACAAACATTCATGTTCAAGGGGCAGTCTGATCCTGGCAGGCAAAATTCTAACTTTTTTTCATTTAGACTGCAGTTTGTAGAATAACTTATACATAACAGAGTCAAAGAAGATATGAATGCATTATGTAGGTGTGGGTGTGTTGACAGAACACACATTTTATAGGTATATAATATAGAAAAAGACAAGTGACAGAATAATACAACTTGATAGACTGTTCTTGGACTATAAAAAGATAGCAACAACTTTGTGTGAGGAAAATTAAATGAAATTATTTAATTAGGTTCCTAATATACTTCCACAGAATAATGCAATAAACAGCCACAGACATAGGCAAAAAATACAGGGTGAAACATTTTAGCAATAATCAAAAACAATGCTTCTTTACATTTAGATGCAGTACTTCCGTATAGACAGGGATAGTAGCTGACGGGATAAACCAAAATATCTTCTCTTATCTGATTCTGCAGACAGAGCTGAGTCCAGCACGTACCTCTGTTTATCTTCACTTAGTGACTATTTGTCTTCTCCTTCACGAAAGGAACTCTTTCTTTTCCTCTCTGACTCAGTGACTGCAACAAGTCAAAAAAACACAAAGTTGTTTAACTACTTTTACAATTACTTTCAAGTTTTAGCAATGGTAATGTACCCTCCCCAGTCCTTCCGTAACAAAAGACAAGAAGTACTGTTTACAGGCTACTACTACTACTACTGATTGTTTCTCGCTCTCTTTTTTGAGAAGAGAGTGAGCACCAATCAGTAGCAATCCAGCCGTCCATGCCACGTACGTGCCTGCGGACATGGCAGTCCAAACCCCCTTCTAGTTTGCTGTGCGGTTAAACTGCATAGACTTCTGGGCATCATACTGATGTCTTCTCTTTAATCTGGACTGCTTTTACAGCAGTCTAGATTTCAGATGCTAATTAAAAAATAAAAACAAAATAAAAAAAAACCCGGAACTCGACGAGCATGCGCAGTTCGAGTTCCGGGACTTTGCAAATCAGTCGGAGTCGCTTAGGAGCATAGTAGCACAACACGAACTAAGTAATAAATACATTTTTTTAATTTTTTATTCAACGTATGAATGTAATTGTCCATTTCTGCTGGGAGGGCTGCAGTCCTGCAGTCTGATGACACGAGCTGCCCCTGATTGGTAGTGTCCTAAGGTCTTTTTTCATTCTCTACTTTTTGCCTGGTTCACTTTTTCTTTGCATATCTTTTTAGATTTTTCACTTGTATAGTAGGATTTGTACTATTCATCTTTTCAGTCTTTGCCTGGGGATTTTCTCGTGCAAGATGTCATTATTTGAAATAAATGGAAAGCAGTGCTTTCTCCCACCCATGTAGACAGCTTAGCTCATCTTTCCTGCATCTCCACTGTGGCAAAATACAATTTCTCCACTTCTTCTTTTAATATGTTAATATTGTTGCTTTGGACATGAATCAGAAATTCTCAGTTATCGATCAAGCCACAGCAAATGTTTTATTAGCTACTGATCTTGTAATTTCAGAAAAGGGTCTTTCTGCCAATGCCATGAAAGAGGAATGGATTGATGCGCTTTTCTCTTTATGTCAATTTCTTACCCTCCCTATCTTGCCTACCATTTGCCATCACTTGAGACATGTTGTGATTTTGTCTTTTTGCATCCAGAGCACTGTGCCTCTTCTAGATTTGCCTGCAGTTTTCCTGCTCTGTGTTGTTTACTATCATAAGTCTCCTGGTTACTGCAGAGCATTAATGTAGATTCCCCATTACTCTAAATAGGAGTTGGCTTGCAATTCATTTTCCACTTAACCTGTTCACCATGTAAGATGAGTAGCATCTTTTGAAGTTTAGGAGTAAGATTTACACTAATTTGAAACTCCATCAGATCAGGAATGGGTCATTTGGGCTGATTCATTTCTTTGGATGCCTTTTTCTCCATTATTTCAAGCTTTGTCCAGATTTCTGCGGAAAGAGGTTGAGATGTATGCTGGAAAGACCTTAGAATCCTCCAGTCTATCAGCTCAGCCATGTAAAGTATGGTACACCAATGGATAACTTACACTGCTGTGCATATAAAACACAAATCCCATTTTTATGAGTCGAATATTAACAAATCGCTAATTCAGTCACATTAAAGGTTTTATGTCTGTTCTCTCAGTCATCCACAGTTTATTGCAGCATCCTGCCCTATACCCAAGACAAACCTTGGCATTTTTGTAGTGGCACCATATGAAAACACGAATGACACTCTTCCTTAAAATAAAAAAAAATGGTGAATGAGGATATCGATCCCTCTACTGCTCCCAAGCAAAGCAAGTACTCTACCGTTTGAGCTAATTCCGCTACGAAGAGCTTCTACTCTTCTTGGACTCAACAGTGCCATTAGAAAGTGCATTTTTTATCTCTACTTCAATTCAGTTTGTTTACTTAACATTCAGTTAGTCATCCTTACCTTTCTATAATCTGCCTCTGAAGGTAACTTTGGAGTCTCACTACTTCAAAATTCTTTAACTGCAGCAGCAGCCACAACTGCTGAATATACTACCCATTTCCATGTACTTTCTCATTTTCACCATGTTCCACGATGAAAGTGAAATGCAAAATAAATAAATAAGTAAATAAATAAAAAATAGCAACCAACACAAGTACATCACTTCAGTTACTGATGCAGTGAGCATAATCCCTTGGGTATTGCTGACTCTTTGTATTCCACACTTAAAAAAAAATGGCAGCATCAGACTTATGCTCTTTTTCTAGCTCAACACATCAAGGAAGTAGCAGCATGCCATACCTTGTTGGTCTAACAAGAAATAATTAAACCTCTCAGCAATGTGGCTTGTTGGTCTAGGGGTATGATTCTCGCTTCGGGTGTGAGAGGTCCCGGGTTCAACTCCCGGACAAGCCCTAGGTTTTTAACTGAACTATACAGTTAAGAATAAAAGTATTACACTGTGAAAAAGATGCTGAGTAAACTTAAAAGAGTTTGATATCTAGAATAAAGGTCTTTGTCTGGAATAGAGCTGCTGAGTGAATTCAACAGTTTGATAACTTCCCAGATTTCCCTACTGAGAAAGTAAACCACTTAATTAAAGAGTTCCATGCTGTAAATGAATAACAGGGAAAAGCTTCATGAAGGTCTCCTTGGTCTCATGCCTACTAACGTGTTATCAACATAAACTATATGTTAGAAGGGTCTACAGTTAAATCATATTTCTACTGTCATTCATTGCATTATACCTAGTGAATCATCTTGCCTAAGGGTATCACCACCATTTACAACACATCTGTCTAAATATTAGAGTTAACAGACAGAATATAGTAATTCAAGACAAACCTCAAAATCTTGTTTGAAACAATGCAGTTTACATTTTATACTCAAACAAAAAAAATGACAAAAATGTATATAAAGTAGGACCTCAGAGATTGAAAAAAGGAAGGACACAAGAACAGAACCCACAGACTTCTGATCTCTGCAGCAAAAGAAGTGTAAGACATTGAGAATGAGATGTGACACTTCTCTCTCTCTCTCTCTCTCTCTCTCTCTCTCTCTCTCTCTCTCTCTCTCTCTCTCTCTCTCTCTCTCTCTCTCTCTCTCTCTCTCTCTCTCTCTCTCTCTCTCTCTCTCTCTCTCTCTCTCTCTCTCTCTCTCTCTCTCTCTTCTCTCTTTCTCTCATGCTGTCTTTTTCATTTTTTTTTTTTTTTTCTTTTATATCTTTTTAGATTTTTCACTTGTATAGTAGGATTTGTACTATTCATCTTTTCAGTCTTTGCCTGGGGATTTTCTCGTGCAAGATGTCATTATTTGAAATAAATGGAAAGCAGTGCTTTCTCCCACCCATGTAGACAGCTTAGCTCATCTTTCCTGCATCTCCACTGTGGCAAAATACAATTTCTCCACTTCTTCTTTTAATATGTTAATATTGTTGCTTTGGACATGAATCAGAAATTCTCAGTTATCGATCAAGCCACAGCAAATGTTTTATTAGCTACTGATCTTGTAATTTCAGAAAAGGGTCTTTCTGCCAATGCCATGAAAGAGGAATGGATTGATGCGCTTTTCTCTTTATGTCAATTTCTTACCCTCCCTATCTTGCCTACCATTTGCCATCACTTGAGACATGTTGTGATTTTGTCTTTTTGCATCCAGAGCACTGTGCCTCTTCTAGATTTGCCTGCAGTTTTCCTGCTCTGTGTTGTTTACTATCATAAGTCTCCTGGTTACTGCAGAGCATTAATGTAGATTCCCATTACTCTAAATAGGAGTTGGCTTGCAATTCATTTTCCACTTAACCTGTTCACCATGTAAGATGAGTAGCATCTTTTGAAGTTTAGGAGTAAGATTTACACTAATTTGAAACTCCATCAGATCAGGAATGGGTCATTTGGGCTGATTCATTTCTTTGGATGCCTTTTTCTCCATTATTTCAAGCTTTGTCCAGATTTCTGCGGAAAGAGGTTGAGATGTATGCTGGAAAGACCTTAGAATCCTCCAGTCTATCAGCTCAGCCATGTAAAGTATGGTACACCAATGGATAACTTACACTGCTGTGCATATAAAACACAAATCCCATTTTTATGAGTCGAATATTAACAAATCGCTAATTCAGTCACATTAAAGGTTTTATGTCTGTTCTCTCAGTCATCCACAGTTTATTGCAGCATCCTGCCCTATACCCAAGACAAACCTTGGCATTTTTGTAGTGGCACCATATGAAAACACGAATGACACTCTTCCTTAAAATAAAAAAAAATGGTGAATGAGGATATCGATCCCTCTACTGCTCCCAAGCAAAGCAAGTACTCTACCGTTTGAGCTAATTCCGCTACGAAGAGCTTCTACTCTTCTTGGACTCAACAGTGCCATTAGAAAGTGCATTTTTTATCTCTACTTCAATTCAGTTTGTTTACTTAACATTCAGTTAGTCATCCTTACCTTTCTATAATCTGCCTCTGAAGGTAACTTTGGAGTCTCACTACTTCAAAATTCTTTAACTGCAGCAGCAGCCACAACTGCTGAATATACTACCCATTTCCATGTACTTTCTCATTTTCACCATGTTCCACGATGAAAGTGAAATGCAAAATAAATAAATAAGTAAATAAATAAAAAATAGCAACCAACACAAGTACATCACTTCAGTTACTGATGCAGTGAGCATAATCCCTTGGGTATTGCTGACTCTTTGTATTCCACACTTAAAAAAATGGCAGCATCAGACTTATGCTCTTTTTCTAGCTCAACACATCAAGGAAGTAGCAGCATGCCATACCTTGTTGGTCTAACAAGAAATAATTAAACCTCTCAGCAATGTGGCTTGTTGGTCTAGGGGTATGATTCTCGCTTCGGGTGTGAGAGGTCCCGGGTTCAACTCCCGGACAAGCCCTAGGTTTTTAACTGAACTATACAGTTAAGAATAAAAGTATTACACTGTGAAAAAGATGCTGAGTAAACTTAAAAGAGTTTGATATCTAGAATAAAGGTCTTTGTCTGGAATAGAGCTGCTGAGTGAATTCAACAGTTTGATAACTTCCCAGATTTCCCTACTGAGAAAGTAAACCACTTAATTAAAGAGTTCCATGCTGTAAATGAATAACAGGGAAAAGCTTCATGAAGGTCTCCTTGGTCTCATGCCTACTAACGTGTTATCAACATAAACTATATGTTAGAAGGGTCTACAGTTAAATCATATTTCTACTGTCATTCATTGCATTATACCTAGTGAATCATCTTGCCTAAGGGTATCACCACCATTTACAACACATCTGTCTAAATATTAGAGTTAACAGACAGAATATAGTAATTCAAGACAAACCTCAAAATCTTGTTTGAAACAATGCAGTTTACATTTTATACTCAAACAAAAAAAATGACAAAGATGTAAATAAAGTAGGACCTCAGAGATTGAAAAAAGGATGGACACAAGAACAGAACCCACAGACTTCTGATCTCCTT